>NW_027412703.1:9267836-9480336 GCF_025532065.1 Leptinotarsa decemlineata | reverse complement strand
AGTCGACTCGACTTTATGAGACGGCATTATCAGTGAGAGATAATTGGCGAAAAGAGTTGGAGAAAGCATTTCAAAGTGACAGCGATTAGTTTTGGGAATGGTATTGTGTTCTCAATATTGTGAGTTGAAAAAAATTTTAAGCGGGAATGGAGTATACAATTAATTTGGTTTGGTATACACAGAACATTGCGAATGGTTGGGGCAATGTTTACCGCTGCAATATTTTTTCAATTCACTTACATATAATTGAAATGAAAACAATAATGAACTTCAACATTACTTTATTCATAAATACATTATTAGATACATTTAAAGCATATTTGATTCATCAATCCAAAAATTCTGTTCACTATGAAGTCCTAACCACTTTACATATACTTTATTTTTCCCTTTCTTCAGCACTTTCTCGATCAGATATACGTCAGGATTTTCGGTTCGCAATAACTCTTCTCCGTAAAAACATCCTCTTATAGGTTGTTCATTCATATCTTCAAGATTATAGGTTGTGGGGAAGGTTTTATTGATTTCAACAATCTTGAAGAGTTCCGTGGTAAAGTTCGCAGTGTAAGACTTTTCAAAAATATTTTTGTATTTGCTTATTCGTACAATATCATTCAATCGGAATTTGGGTTTACTTTGTTTTTCTCCAACTCCATTGATACCTTTGAATATCAATCTTGTTGATGGATCAACTTTAAAGGGTGCCATACCTATTGTACGATGAACTTTATTGTTATATCTACTAGTTATAGTTGGAAGAATATCAAGCCATTTGTGGTGACCTCTCATCTTACTACAATCTTACTAAAGAACCACACAGTATTATATATATGCCTGTCAGTCCAGAAGGTCGTCAATTGATTCATAACATTACAGTGCGTATTTTGGATGAAAAAAATAACCTTATCGATTTTGGAAGTGAAGAAGAGATTTTTATTATTTTGGAATTGAAGAAAATCGAATAACTGTTGTTATGGGTTTCATTTATAATAGACAAAATCGCATTGAACAATCCCAAACGAGTTGCACTATCAAAAAGAAAGGTGCGCATAAAAAGAAGCTCATTCCACAAGTGTATGCTAAACAGTTAGCACATAACGCTCTGTCTGTGAGTGATCTCAAATTTTTGAAATCGATTGGATTGAAAGTGAGAAAATAACAATGGTGCTCGAAACAAACAATGAAAAGTTGAATATATTCAATGAACCAGTGCTCGATCATTCTCTCATAAGTTTACATGAGCACACATATAAGCCCTATGGATCACCGCTATTCAGGAATTCGGATGAAATCAGAATTGCAATCAATAATCAAGATGTTATACTAGATATTGCCGAGAGCTTCATTTACATAGAAGGTACATTCACCCCCAAAGATGTAGCGAAAACATGCTATCTCTCGAATAATGCAATTGCATTTCTCTTTGACGGAATTCGTTATGAAATGGGTGGTGAACAAGTAGCTGTTGTTAGAAAACCTGGGATAACATCTACAATGAAAACCATGATATCATTATTTGGACAATCTCATGCTAACACATTATTGACATCTGGTTGGGGACTTTCACAATTGAAGCAAGATATCTTGGATACAAACAGTCATGTTTTTAGTGAAAAACTACTACTGAAATATTTGATGGGTTTTGCTGAAGATTACAACAAAAGTATCTTGAATGCCAAACAGGAATTGATTTTGATTATCGCTCGATCATTCAAAAACTCATATATAGGTGAGGTTGATGCTGATTTGGAAATAAATAAAATCGAATGGAAAATATGACATATTGTACCAGATGATAAACACAAGCTCAAACTTTTGAGTAGAATAAACAAAAGCGGTCTGAATGCCAAAATCAAGTTGGCGTATCGTATGTGGGACCTCTATGAACTACCATCATCACGTGGGACTTCTTCAGACATATGGGCCATCAAAACAACTAACGCATTGGAAACTCCTCGTTTTGTCATCATCGCATTTCAAAGTACTACCACATCTGAAGAAAGAACACAGGATATTACAAAATTCACAACTGCTGATATCAATAGTATTCGAGTATACTTGAATTCTGAAGTTTATCCATATGAGCGTTGGAATTTGAATTTCGATAAAAAACTTGATGCTCCTGCTCATTATGCTTTTGAGAGTTTCCAGCGAAGTTATTATGATAAAGATATGAGTGAACCTCTGATGGACATTGGACAATTTAAAGAGAATCCACTATTCGTCATCGATTGTTCTCATCAACCGAATGCAACAAAATCATCAACTATTGATATAAAGATTGAGTTTGAGACGAGGAAGACCAAGTTTCCAGACAACACTAAAGTATATGCATCAAATTTGCATGATACAGTTTTAACATACAATGCATTGGATGGTTCAGTTCATAGCAGATATTGACACTTTTTTTTCACTCTATCATATACTGTTTTATGATCTTTTTTTTTATTTGTAACTGACTTATATCATGTATTGTATTTTATATCATATTTATTGTTTTGTAATCATTTTCTATTGTATTTCATGAGATTTAAATAAATAAAACATGAAAATAATACAAAGTTTTTTAATTGACATTATTTATGATTTACAGGAACATACATACATAATCATCATTTTCGCAACTATCTTCAATTTCCTCTCGATTTTCATTATTCAATTCAAAGTGATGAATAATCCATTCTGGCAAGTATGGTTGGAGGCTATACAGGAATCTTCTTAGATTCAGTTCAATCATAACCTCACAAAGTTGCCACAATTCCAATTCATTATCCAAAAATTTGTTACAAACTTCTGCACCACTCCAATAGTTCTCAGCATCACGAAGGCATAATTCGATTTGTTTTTCATCATAGCATATACTCATATCACAATTGCTTGCATGTTCGGCTCCATCACCCAACACCTTCAATTTAGACGACAAATGTTGAACCGATGATTTGAGATCTACAACATCGACCCAATCTTGACTTGCGTACTGCATCCACATCTTTAAATGGTGGAACTGAAATCGAATAAAAAAAACAATAAGCAACCTCC
Organism: Leptinotarsa decemlineata; assembly: GCF_025532065.1. Taxonomy (NCBI): domain Eukaryota; kingdom Metazoa; phylum Arthropoda; class Insecta; order Coleoptera; family Chrysomelidae; genus Leptinotarsa; species Leptinotarsa decemlineata. The sequence goes on along the minus strand of NW_027412703.1, from coordinate 9,477,297 downwards.
AATTTTTCAGTGATATAATACTAACATTCCCATTTTACTTGTAGTTATAAAGTGAGTGTATTCAACTAAGTTAGTAATGTTTATATTTCCATATAATTATTATCATCTAATATATGAATATTATAAAACAATAAGAAATTCATAATAATTACTATTATTATTCAATCATATTGAATTTGACTAGAGTTAGCGTTTTCACACCAAAAAACTTTGTAAGCTATGACCAAAGAAATTCACTATGAATTATTACTATTATTATTCAATCATATTGAATTTGACTAGAGATCGCGTTTTCATGCCAGCAAAACTTTGTTGGCTCTGTCCTAAATACATCATCGTATATTTACCACCTGATGAGTTGATACAAGATATATCGTCATCACTGAATTGCAACGAAATACGTTTTGGTAGCCATGTTTTAAATAATTTATCATTGCTCATATCTTGCAAAGTTAATAAAATTGATTTACCAAATCGTGTAGAATAAGTTGACATATTTTTAATTATGTACACTTCATCAATTGGCAATGATGATAAGGCCTATTGCTCTAGTATTTCAACCTCCTGTACAATCAAATTATTAATTTTATTCAAGTCTACTTTTGAAACGGACATGATGAAAATATATATGAAAATATAAACAATTTCCAACAGACAAATACACTCACCGTCTTCCTTCTATTACGAACTGAATAACACTCTACCAATTGCTAACTGCTGCAGATATATTCGTCTACTGATTCCATAGTGTGCCAGGCATTTCTTTTATATTAAACAGTGCGAGTCACCCCCACTGTGAAATCGTGAAAGGTTAACATTGCTAGTTGCTATCCACTAGAGATGCCTGACGTCACAGCCAAGCCCATCTCCCAACTTGATGCGATAACAGTTGCCGGTACGAGCAAGCAGTGGTCGTTGCGGTCTCGGAGAGGGTAGACGTTAGGCAGACGGTCCTCGGCTGCCGTGGTGTCACCATCCATAGCGGGGCTAGAGCGATGCGTTACGTCACAACCTTCATCGCTTCGGGAGAGGTGAGGGCAGACCGATGAATACGCATTACTCTGCCACACGTCGTGTAGTGAACATGTCGCTCTCTAGCCGTTGAACGGTTATTGCTGTGACGTCACTCCACTACTAACTTGATGCCCTCACACCGATGGAGCATTTATTACTTGGAGGATCTTCGAAGTATGCAGACGTATGTTTGTACATAGACAAACAAGCACATGATGAAACCCTGTACCGTGCATTCTCCTACACACACACACACATACACACACAAAATCTCATATTAAAAAAAATCTGAACGATCCATGCACCAGACACTTCAAGGTCACAACGCCTTGACTTCACTGCACAACAAAAAAAGCAAATAACACGTCATATTGGTCGGGGGAGGATTAGAACCGGGAAAAAAATTCTGAACGATCCATACACCACACCCTACAAGGTCACATCACCTTGACTTCACCAAACAACAACCAATAATAAAGCAATTAATACGTCATAGTGGTGGGGGGAGGCCGAGAATCAGCTGTAAACATCTACTCAGTTCATTTCATTCAACAAATTCAGAGTTGCTGGAGAAAATTGACAGTGCGAAACTCTGAAGTGGGGTGAAAACATTAAGTTTGAAGAAAATGAGGAAGATCTTTGAAGTAATTTGGAAGTTTTTTGTGAAGGTCAAGGTACAGTGAATTTTTCCTATTCAACCCATATCGTTAACATCTAAGAAGTTTTCCCGATCTTTTTGGGTAGTTATGGTAGTCTGAACTTTTGGTAAATGAATATTTCTTTTGGGAAAGAGAAAGTTTTTGGCTTTTTACTACTCCATCTTGGTACAAAAAACAAGGATGAGGATATCTTCCAAGGAAAGGAAAGAAGTAATCAATTTTAAAATAAGTAACTCTATACATAGATGTGTAGATCATGCAAAGAAGTAACTTTCAGACACAAACTGAAAGAAAGTCTTCCTGAAACAGCTACTTTCATATAAACATTGAATTACACGAAAGAAAAAAAATTCTTTCGAAACGAATAAATGAATATAAACACTGAATTATACAGAAGATACTTTTCTCTACTCAGTTTGTATTTCAAACATTCGTTGTGGAATAAAATCCAGATATCATTCACATGAGTTCTACTTTAAATGAATGGTAATAAATTGCACTTAGATGGAACACTGTCACCCTCACTGGTATACACCGATGTTTCGTCTTGAGACACTTGTTCCAAGGCTCTTCAGTACCAAATTGGATAACATTATAGAAAATACACACAGTTCATTCACGAATTACGATTTTTAATGTCACGGAATAAGCTTGATCTGCTTATGTCATCGATGATATCGTAATGTCATTCATTCACCTATTTGATTTATTCCCAGCCAAGAGGAATCTTATTTGAATTAAAGGGGTTATATTTTTAGGAGTGATAAGTTTTGGGAAAGAGAAAGTTTTTGGCTTTCTACTACTCCATCTTGATACAAAAAACAAGGATGAGGGAATCTTCCAAGGAAAGGAAAGAAGTAATCAATTTTCAAATAAGTAACTCTATACATGGATGTGTAGATCATGCAAAGAAGTAACTTTCAGACACAAACTGAAAGAAAGTCTTCCTCAAACAGCTACTTTCATATAAACATTGAATTACACGAAAGAAAAAAATTCTTTCGAAACAAATACTTCCATATGAACACTGAATTATACAGAAGATACTTTTCTCTAATCAATTTGTATTTCAAACATTCGTTTTTTTTTCGTGTAATTCAATGTTTTAAAGTGTACTACTATTTTACTAGTGAAGCCATATCATTTAATATCCATTAATAGGCAGTTGTGAAACATATCTAATCCACCCTTTCGTTGATGTGGCCATTTTGGCTTTATAATAATACAGAATTCATTCAATTCTATTGTCATGAAAACTAAATGTTTGTACCAAATTCCAAATCAATCTGTCGACAGGAAGGGGGGTCAAACTTCAAGTATAAAATTTAACCCAAACGAACGAACAGGTCAACCTTAATTAAATCGTTGAATTCAAAATGATCCAATTCTAGAAAAATCATGCCTTGAAATCAATGGTTTACACAACACACTGAAAATTGTCCTACATATTTCACCGTCACATTTTCCATCAGTGAAAGAATAGTTGATTTAATTGGTGTTGTGAAGAGTTAAAAACACATTTTCACAGAGAATATTAACACAAGAATATGTTTCACTAGTAGTTTTAGGAATCCTTCAAAATCAATAATGGTGTAACAATATTGTATGGATTATGTAAATGTTTATATAACTATTCAGTGTGGATACAAGTACCCTTTCAACCAGAAAAATAGGTCATGAAGCGTTTTATATTATTCATGATGATAATTATATAACTTCTCCAACTGATTTCATTCAAGACGCGTTTCGCTAAACGGTAGCTTCATCAGTTACAGGTACATCAAATTATTCTACGATGTCCTTGATACTAGGTAATGCCAACCTCGGATCAATGATGAAATTTGGAGAAATATATTTTTAGGAGAGGATAATTTCTGGGAAAGCAAGGTTTTGGCTTTCTACTTATCCACCTTCATACAAAAAAAAGTGGGCATTTTCCAAAGGAAAGAAGTGAGCAATCAAATTCAAAATAAGCTATTCACAACATTGTGATGATCATGCAAAATAGTAACTTTCAGTCCTCTCAAAACAACTTATTTCATATAAACATTAAATAACACGAAAGAAAAAATACTTCTGAAACAACTACTTTTATATGAACACTGAATAATACAAAAAAAAACTTTCTTCTATTCAGTAAAATATTTCGTATACAACTTCATATCTTATTGGCTGTTGGTTATTAATGTCATTCATCAAGAGAAAAGAGTATAATGGCACAATTCTACTATTGAAATATATTCAAAATTCACATCATTGTCATTTTATGGCATACATTCACTGTAATGTAAAAAAATATATATCTTGATATTGCAATCTCCACACGATTGCATGTATCATATTTTTTAGTAAACGGCGATTTTTCCATTACGAAATGTGTTTATTTCTGCATGAAAGGTGAAGAATCGAATTTTCATATTTTTTTGTCAACATCTACACAAATTTACATATGCTTCTCATACAAATGTCAAAGTTCTTCTATCATATGCGCACCTAATGCCTATTCGACATGTCATCATAACATTATTTTATCGATGTGCTTCAAGTGACAATCCGTCTCTACATCATCTAGACCAGAATCGATGATCGATTCAATAATTATACTGTCCTCCAAAATAACATTGGGGTGCGTTTGGGTTGGGGTGGCGCTCATTATCCAGCCTGGTACGCTGGATATCGCTTTCGCCCAACCCGTATGCCTCGGTGCATGCGGAGGCGCGTTCGGCAACAACGACTCCGCTGTACACTTCGGCCACCGCAATGAATCGTCGAGACGGCCGGCAGGCCTCCCAGACCTGAGTCCCAGGGTTTTCGGGACTCAGCTTCTGCCTGAGCTCGACGGGAGGTTTTCCCGTTGCGCTGACTAGCTCGTTGTATGTCCGTATCTGGGTTAGCAACTTCGCCCGCCATGAAGACATCCCCAAGGCCCTGCTGCCTTCAGGATGTCCCCCTGGCATTCCACCTCCCAAGCATTTCCGCTAAGGCCTCAGTTGCTCCTTTACGAGAAAGACCAAGCGCTCCTGTGCGCAGAGCCTCTCCCTCCCAGAAAACGCTAAGTGTTTGGGCCTGGGGGCTTCGCGACGCCTGGCGTCGGACCACCATTCGCGCTTCTCCATTTGTACATTTAACGCCCGCCGGCGACCCGTCGAAGATGCATCCCACGTTGAAGTATCTATCCTCCAGATACTCATCCCTGATGCTGTCCTCTTCACTTCCGAAACACTCTCTGTTTCGGGAAGCCTGATTTCTGCGTTTTACGCCCGCCGGCGACCTGAAGATGTCCTCTTCGCTTCCAAAACACCCTGTGTTTCGGACAGCCTTTCTGCGTTTAACGCCCGCCGGCAATTCGTCTCTGAAGAGTCCCACGTTGCACTCGAAACGTCCTACGTCTCGAGTGTGCTGGCTGCTCCTGCACGAACTCTTTGTTGAGGTCGAAAATGGCCTTGTAAGTTCGAAATTTGTAAGTGGTACAGGATGACTGTACACCCTGTACATGCTTACTCTTGGTGTTTCCACATAAGTGGCCAACACCTCTCGTTGTCTGAAAATATTTGAATTCTCAGACAGAACTGTCTTTTCTGGAGGGATTCCATCTGTCCTCTCTCCCTTCGCAATCGATCTCGGTATAGCGGGTTTCCTTGCCGCTTTCATCATAGCGCGGAGCCCTAACTGGGGCGCGTTCTGTGTTTGTGAAATCTTTCCCTTATTGGGAAGCTTCTCGGAAATCATCTCGGTTTAGCAAAAATTTAATGTCCGATATTTAATCGCGATTTGAGGACTGAGTCCTTTGAGACATTTCGCTTTCACTATCTAAACGTCTTGCAGTGGAGCCGAAAGTGTCAAGGTTTTGGTCGCTCTGCGACCACGGAAGAGGTACTAGTGTCCTCGTTGATAGAAAAGTTTCGGATAGCATGAGACATCCTCAGACTAGATGTCTCAGCTGGAGTTCTCGGAATACTGTGTCCCGCGAACACAGATTCCATTGGGGTCCCTCGCTGTTCAGTTGAAGTCGCACAAGGGCAACTAAAGTTGTCTGAATTAGGATTGAGTTGGTCGAAGCTTTTGACCACGCGATTTTGCACAGTCGTATTCATTGCAAGTTGCGCTCGCGCTTGTCTGGCCCTAGTATGCATTCTCGTTTTTGAAAAGTCCCTACAATGACTCTGACTTGGAGATAGGCAGAGGGGAGGATTCACTTCAAGTTCACTCTTGACTAACTAACCTACAGAGTGAACTGAGCTAATAATAAAGGATCACGGAACCTAACTGTTAAACCGGATGAGGGCCGTCTGCAGGAAGTGTGGTGGATAAAAGGTATCGTAGTCCTGGAAGGTCCCAACGGTAACGTTGAGTCGATAGCCCAGACGCTGATCTAATGATGGCTTGACTCCCCCGCTTTAATCTCGTTATACCAGGCCAGTTATCACCGCTAGGTTAGCCTTAGTACCTGAGAGTGGGCAACTTTAATGGAGACCTACTCTTCCTTCGTAGGATTTTGGCCAAGCAGGAACCTGCACAGTGTAAGGTATGGTTAAGCAATAACAAAAATCGAATTCCAAAAACCAATCCTCAAAGCTCCTGAAAATCTCTAATGGGTCCTGAGAAGAACCAGAGATTTACCATTCAAGAAATCCTCGAAGTCCAGAACTAAGTCCTATTGACTTTCCTCGAACACCGGATCTGAGTCCAATTGACTTTCCTCGAGTTCCGGATCTAAGTCCAATTGACTTTAAAGTCCGACCCTTAAGTGTCTCTCAAAGTAGTTCTAAAAAGAACCAGAGACTACGAATTCATTTATCAAAAACCACCTAAAAATCGTAGAAGCTTTTCTCTATTTGGGTCTGAAAAGATCCAGAGAAAATAAACGAATTCTTTTTGACAACAGTCACCTAAAAATCGAAAAAGTATTAAACGAATTCTTTAGTTCTAATAAGAACTATAAAAACCAACGAATTCTTTCAGTTCTAAAAATAACTAACGAAATATCAATGAATCTTTTGAAATATCCCAGAAGAAATATCCAATAATCCAATGTAGTAAATCGCTTTCAAATGATCGTCAAGGAATTATCTCAATCGCCAGTCAAATATCGCAAAATAGAAGTCTTTTCAAATATCAATCTAACGTGCTCTCTATCTGAAAAGTATCTGAACGAAGAATGTAAAACCCTGCATATTTATACATTCGTGGACGAGCGATGTGATTGGCCGATTGGCCAATCACATCGCTCAAAAAATCACATCCATTTTGATCGACTAGAAAATCGATAATCACGCCGTGCCCTCCAGCCAATCAGACGCCGGCTAGCCGCTGGCGTGTTTTTGCCCTGGGGCGAAACCGTTGCAAACAAAGACCTGTCTAACGATTTTTCAACTTTTTTCCAGAAAAATCTCAACTTCATATTCGGATAGTATTAATCAATCCGAACCGAAAAGACTAATGAAATTTTTTCGATATCTCTATTCCTTCTGGCTGTCGGCAATAATTTCTCCGATGATTATAATTCCAAATCCGACTAAAATATACATAAAATCTAAACCAGTCACGCTACAGAAATCGTTCTGGTATCAATCGAAAGCTAGTTACAAGTTCTATCGATGTCTTTTAGAAAAAAACATGATTTCTCTATTTAACTGAGTGAAAACGACATTTTCCTGAAAATGACCGGTTCCCCTATATAAAATAAACAAATGCTATCAATCTTGCAAAAGATTTTCTAACACTTAAGAGATGATATTACAATGCTGAGTTTTCATACTTAGCTGAAATATCATAATAGCATAGTTTTCAATTCCCCAATTTTCCTCAGAGTGTGCGGAGCTCGCACTGAGGCTCGGGAAACAAAGCAAACAGTTTTGTTTCATGATAATACCCTGAACGAGAACTGATCCTAGGGCCAATCGATGACTTTCTTAAATACCAAAAACTCATCCGTGTACCTATTTGAGAACCTCACCCTTTCATTTGATGTACTGCATGTAGCAATTCAATTATTATTCACAAAGATACGGCTCAGGGCCCTTCTGCGATGCCACAATCTCTTTTTCTCCAATGTATTCTACACCCTTTCCTTCCGTACATTTCGAAATAATCTCTGTTTTTTCTTTGTTGATGAATTTTGCATTCCTTCTCCACTCATATTAATGATGATGCGACTTAGTGCCCTTTTGAGCACCATGCTCGTTTTTTTTTCTCTACCACTTACTGACTTATACGCATATTGTCGTTTGTTTTTCAATCTTACACAAGTTAACTGTTGAGATACCAATAATGCCTCCGACATGCCGCTATATATTTTTTTCAATATATTCATTATATCAACCTCTTTCAGTCGTTTCAGGTCCCAGTGTTAATTTTTCTAATGTTTCACAATTATTATTATTATTTAAATTGAAAGAGTTATATTTTTAGTACCGACTAATTTTTGGAGAAAAAAGTTTTTTGGCTTTCTACTACTCCATCCATCATGATCAAAAAATGTGAAAATCTTCCAAAGAAAGAAAGGGAGCAACCAATTTAAAAAAAAACTAACTCTACCGGGTGTCCCACATTTTATGTGACAGGCAATATCTGGTTTGTTGAAGGAGATACACAAAAATGTTTCATACAAAAGTTTTAGGAGTTCATGAGAGCTATATTTTGATATAATTTTTAAATATACAGGGTGTTTGGTATAGGTGCTACAGACCAAAATTCCATTTTTTTAAATAGATCGCTCTGTATATCATTACATATTCAGATGCTACGTTAAATTCTGATATCATTTCATGTTTGGTTTTTGAAATTCGGTTACGGCGTTGTTGACTTATTGCACTTTTCCTTAAATATAAAGTTTCAAAAAAACTTATTTACTCGTACACGAATCCAGTCTATATCTTTTATTAAATTGAACTAGACTACTACTGAATACAAACCATTATTCTCACCTCTACGATACGATATCGATATCAGTTGAATATAATATTGAAATTCTTGAGAATGTGACTAACTTGAGGGTGAATTGCTTTATATTGCACAATTTCATCAAGTAGCTTATGCTTGTTGATGCCATAGTAACAAATGTTGTTGAATTGTATCTACTTGTCAGTTCGATTCAGTGATTCTTTGCAAAACAGTAACTGTGTTCTTTGTGCGAAAACTCCAGTATGCCTTTCGCGTTTAGTCCAAGTGATTGCATTGATATGTTATTAATTTTTGGGGAATGTCAGAAAAACTGCCGTCAAACACAACGTCTATACCAAGAACGTTTTCCAGACAGATCCATTTCGTCACGAATGACTTTTTCGAGAGTTGTAGAAAAATTGCGAATTGGGTCATTTCCTTCTACTATAAAGCATCGTCATCATACGAGATCTGTTAGAACTGAAGATTTAGAGATCAATGTGTTGGCTTATATTATTATTCATCCACATGTTTCTATCCGTACTCTTGCAGAAGAAGTCGGTGTGAGTAAATCTAATGTACAGAGAATTCTGAAAGAAAATAAATACCACCCATTCAAAATTCAGTTGGTACAAGGTTTGAAACCCACGGACTTTGAACGACGACTTGAATTCATTGCTTGTATTCAGGTAATATTACATGAAAGTCCTAACATATTCAGTCAAATTCAAGTAATTTTCAAACTATTTGGGGTATTAATGTATGGTGTGGATTGTTCAATGGCCGCATCATAGGACCTTACTTTTTCAATGAAAATCTCAATGGATTGCGATATTTACATTTTCTAGAAAATGATTTGATCCAGTTGATGGAAGATATTCCCATAGCAGAACGACAAGGAATTTGGTGGCAACAAGATGGTGCTCCTCCTCACAATTCACAGGTTGTTACTGAATATCTGGATAGAACGTACCCAAATAGATGGATTGATAATAAGGGTCCAATTCGGTGGCCGGCTCGTTCCCCAGATTTATCACCGCTTGATTTTTTCCTATGGGGTTATTTAAAAGATATTGTTTTCACTACTCCCCCTTTGAATGTGGATGATCTGAAAATGAAAATTCGACTAGCGTGCAGTGATATTACGCCTGATATTATAAGAGCGACTTGTACGAGAGTAGTGATTCGACGTTTCGAAGCCTGTATAATATCTAATGGGCATCACTTTGAACAATTTTTATGACTTATTTCTAGGTTCCCACCATTCTTATGAAATGATTTATCAAGTTATATTATTTACATTGTTATTAATTACAGATTTGTTTTCGAATACACCTCTTTCAATTTCGCAATTGTTTCATATTCAAAATGATTCCTGACTGAATTCCACAACTCAAAATTGAAACCATTACTTCGAACACCCAAAATTTTGACTAATTTTTATGTGATCTGATGCAGAGAAAATAATTGTATGAGATATTTAAAAAAATAATAGTCGTTCTCAAGACTTTACATTTTAAGCAATAAGTCAACAACGCCGTAACCGAATTTCAAAAACCAAACATGAAATGATATCAGAATTTAACGTAGCATCTGAATATGTAATGATATACAGGGCGTTCTATTTTAAAAAATGAAATTTTGGTCTGTAGCACCTACACCAAACACCCTGTATATTTAAAAATTATATCAAAATATAGCTCTTATGAACTCCTAAAACTTTTGTATGAAACATTTTTGTGTATCTCCTTCAACAAACCAGATATTGCCTGTCACATAAAATGTGGGACACCCGATATACATAGTTGCGTAGATCATGCAAAGAAAAAACTGTCAGTAACTGGAATAAAAAGCCTCTCTGAAACAGCTCCAGATTGGAACTGAAGAGCTCTGAGGCAAGTGTCTTACAGCGAAACGTCGATGTCTATCAGTGGGGATGACAGTGTTACATGTAAGTGAAATGTTTAACCTTTCATTCAGTATATTGTGTAGGAGGCCTGTGAATGATATCTGATTTGATTATATAACGAATGTTTGGAATACAAAGAAAGTGGTAAGATTGTTTTTGTATAATTCAGTGTTCACATAATAGTATTTGTTTCGAAGGAATTTTTCTTTCGTGTGATTTCAAAAATTTGTCACTTTTTAAAATATAACCCTTTCAATTCAAACAAGATTCCTTTCAGCTGTGATTTTATCGAATAAGTTAATGAATATCACCACGATGTCATCGATGACATGCGTAGATCAAACTCATTCCGTCACATGAAAATCGTAATTTATAAATGAATTGTGTGTTTTTTCATATAATGTTATCCAGATTGGTACTGGAGACAAGTGTCTCACCACGAAATATCGATGTCTACCAGTGAGGATGACAGAGTTTCATATGAGTGAAATTTTTACCTTTCATTTAGGATATTGTGTGGAAATCCTGTGAATGATGTTTGATTTGATTCCATAACAAATGTTTGGAAGACAAACTGAGTGGAGAAACGTGTTTTTTATATAACTCGGTGTTCACATAAAAGTATTTTTTTCGAAAAAAAAATTCTTTCGTTAGATTTGATGTTTATATGAAAGTATCTGTTTCAGGAGAATCTTTCCTCCTTGTTTGTGTCTGAAAGTTACTTCTTTCGAAATTGATTTCTCTATTCCTTTCTTCGAGAGATTCTCATATGTTTTGTATCAAGATGGAGTAGTAGAAAGCCAAAAACTTTCTTTCCCAATTATTATTCTTATTCAAACCTCTAATGCGACCACGCAAATGATAACTGTCTTACTTCATCCTGATGGCCCAGCTACCTGCGTGACATCCGGGTCCAGCTGCCTCCGTGGTGATTTTGATAGTTTTCTTGTAAACACAAGATCTATCAAGTGAAACCACAAATGTGCGGCTGGCTCCTGCTGGTGGCTCCGTGCATTTGTATTTATTTCTTCTGGTAACCAAGTGTTGCCCATCCTTACACTTGGCTGCACCATACTGATGATGGGCCAAAAGCCCGAAACACGTGTCTATGGTTTGCCACTTCCTTGAGTGCTATGTCCGATTAAAAAACTCCTTTATCTATATCAAGACACTCGATAACCTTCGTATATATATATATATATATATATATATATATATATATATATATATATATATATATATATATATATATATATATGGTAAAATGGATTAACAGGGTCTCTCAGTCAAAAAATCAAAAATCAAACTCTGCTTTACTTTGCCAAGCTTTCGCTTCTAATGGGAAGCTTCTTCAGGGCCTATAATTTAATGATTTTTGAATATTTTCGCCTTTGAATAATATTACAAATCATACTTACAGTAAAAATGAGTGAAAAACAATAAATTGAAGATAGAATTGACATAAAAGTTAACATGTATACGATTTTTTTTGTGGGTTTGACAAATGTCATACCTTCACATAAATGTCATTTTTCAATGGGTATGATGATTTGATAATTTTTTACTGTAATGAAAGAGTTATTGATTGATACATCTTTCATTATTATTATGTTTTTGATGTAGTTCTAGTAAATTACTATATATACTGCTGAGATTATCAATGACAGTTTTCTTATTCATACAATCAGAAGACTTATTAATTTCCACCATTTCAAGAAAAAGGCGTTTGGAAATATTTTTTTCTGTATGTAAAACTTTGATATTAGAGAAATTTGGTTTATGACCTCAGCAGTATATATAGTAATTTACTAGAACTACATCAAAAACATAATAATAATGAAAGATGTATCAATCAATAACTCTTTCATTACAGTAAAAAATTATCAAATCATCATACCCATTGAAAAATGACATTTATGTGAAGGTATGACATTTGTCAAACCCACAAAAAAAATCGTATACATGTTAACTTTTATGTCAATTCTATCTTCAATTTATTGTTTTTCACTCATTTTTACTGTAAGTATGATTTGTAATATTATTCAAAGGCGAAAATATTCAAAAATCATTAAATTATAGGTCCTGAAGAAGCTTCCCATTAGAAGCGAAAGCTTGGCAAAGTAAAGCAGAGTTTGATTTTTGATTTTTTGACTGAGAGACCCTGTTAATCCATTTTACCATACATTTCTCCAGTCGCTAACATTATCCAATTCAAATATATATATATATATATATATATATATATATATATATATATATATATATATATATATATATATATATATATATATATATATATATATATATATAATGAAAAATATATCATAGACACTCGATAAAATCTCTCTCTGTATATATATATATATATATATATATGTATAATGATTATTATGCATGTATGTATAAATATCTTTCAGAGAAGTGTATATGACATGCCTAAATTTAGGTAAAAACAGCCAACCCTTGTCTCTCATGTACCTAAACCTACGACTTTGTGGGAACATGTGGCAGATACCCGACTGAAAAACAACAAGTTACCTTTGTGATGCACTGTTTGGAACCTTTGGTGTAGTAATGGACACTTGACCCTCATTTTCAACATTTCCACCCGTGTTTCAATCACCAGGTGATGATCATGTTCAAGAGGAAGTTTGAGTAGAAATTCAATATTCCACTTGAAGATGATCACTCGGTGATTGAAAAACGTGTCGAGGTTTGATGTTGGGATTAAACTCAATAATAATGAATATTACTATGTAATATTTAATATTACGAGGATATGTTTTCTGTCAATCCCAGATATGGCGTCTCCGTGAGGAGAACTGTCATCGCCTTCACTCGACTTTAATCTCGAAATTTTGACTTGAGCTTTGAAATTTCGACTTCAAACTCAAAATTCGGACTTTAATCTGTTATTTGCTGTTGATGAATTGGAGTCTAGTATTAATTATTTAATGATACTTTTTAACATTCATAATGATCGTAATAGATGTAACTATAACGAAGACGCCGCCATTACTGACTTTTTAACAGAACAGCATCAATTAATATGAGACAGATAAGACAGTGTTGCCAAAATGCTAAACTAACACCTCCCCACAATTCAACAAACTAAACATTCCGTACAAGGGGTGAATACTCTATAAAAAAAAAACAAAATCAAGAAGAAGATTACATAAGCAACAAACATCATTTGAAACCTAAGAATTCAACAAGTTTGTTAAATTGGACAATATGTAAACCTTTGATCAATAAATCAGCTTCTTGAATATTTGATTCAACATACATTGATTGTCTTAATGCTTCACAAAGTACATCTTGCACAAAATTGATTCTTTAATCAATGTGTTTCAATTCATTTTCACATATACTTTGTTAAGCTATGTGGATAACACTTTGATTATCTTCATTAATTTGGGTAGGAATAACTTGTGTTAAATCAAACCATAAGTCTATAAACATCTTTTGTATCCACATCACTTCTGAAATTGTTATGCTTACTGCAATAAACTCTGCTTCACAAGAAGATAAAGCTACACAATTTTGTTTACTTGTTCGATTACAAAACCAGTGGTACACTTTCTTGTGTTTATATCACTGGCCTAATCAGCGTCACTAAATACTTCACGAATATGAGATGAATTAGATTGGTACACCAATTTCAAGTCTTTAGTCTTCTTCAGATATCTAAGTACACGTTTCAAATGAGTCCAAGTCTCCTCTGTCGGTTGAGATTGAAAACCACTCAGATACGATACCAAAAAAAAAAAAACAAATATATCCACGAGTAGTCACAGTGAGATAGGTTAAACAACCAATGAGTTCACGATACGGCTTCAAGTCGATGGATGTACCTTCTTTAAGTTTCAATTTTAAGTGGTGTTCTATAGGAGTAAATTTCACTTTACATTCAGATATGTTGAACTTGGTCAAAATGTGATTTTCAGTGTCACGTTCAATATTTATTCCTATGAAAAACTTGGTTTCGCCCATGTCTTTCATATCAAAATTTGTAGATAATGATGATTTAACATTGTTCATTCCACTCATGTTATTAACAATGAGCAATATGTCATCAACACAAACAAGAATGTACATTGAGGTAATTTTAGTCACTTCACCAAATAGGCATTTATCAGACTCACTTGTACGGAAACCTTCTTTCGTCAACACACTTGAAAGAATTCGATGCCATTACCTGGATGACTGCTTCAGACCATAAATTGTCTTGTTAAGTTTACATACCTTTTTGTCCTTGACATCCTGGTGGTTGCTTCATAAAAATAGTCTCTGTGAGCTTTCCGTTCTAAAATGCCGTTTTGAAATCCATTTGGTGTATGAATAGTTTATTTTCATTAGCAACTGAAACTCTGAGGGTACTTAGAAGAATACGCCTCAGTGACATCCAGGCCTTTTTTTGTGAACAGCCTTTTGTAACTATAGTCCGTTCATAATTTGTCGATAGCACAAAATGAGGGCCCAAGTCATAAAACGGTCGTAAAACTCGTAAAATCATAGGCGGAGGTTCCTGATATGTTTATTCATTAAATATAAAGCTTCAGTTTATATTCGAAACTTGCCTTGGAAGGGTGAAGTTGTTACGAACGAAAATAATTTTTGGTTTAGTACATTTTTTAATCGCATTTAATTTACGGCTCGTTGGTGTTTCGGCGTCTACGGAAGTAATTAACGTCTCTAAAATTTATTTTGCGAATTTTGTGCAGTGCGTGAGTAACTTTTTTTCATATTCCTACAAACATATACGTACCTTTCGTTCCTGCTTGTTTTGTTTGATTGCTTGCGATGGCTTCGTCATTATCAACATCATCAAGTTTTACACCGGTACTGTTGCGTACAGTCAGTAAGTCTGTCTATTCACCAAGAGAGAAGACTATTGTTTTGAACGTTCACGATGCTCTGGTTTCTCAGAATCCCACAAACACTGTTCAGAACATAATCAAGAGTTGTGCCAACATGATGGGCGTAGGGGAGTCAACAATATATAGGTTCCTATCAGAAAAAAAAAAGGTATAGCTAACCCAAATACAAACGAATACATGAAGAGGGGGAGAAAACCTATTGAAATTGATGAATTTGCCAAAAATGGTATTCGAAGGAAAATTCACGAATTTTTTTACAAAAAAGAAATACCCAACTTAAACAAAATTTTACAAGGAGTTAGAGACGACCCGGATTTGCCTCATGTCGAACGAACCAAATTGTGGTAAGTTTTGAAAGAATTAAATTTCCGGTGGGAGAAATCAGATCGAAAATCACTTTTGATTGACCGGGAAGAGATAATATGTTGGAGAAGAAAGTATCTAAGATCTGTACTAAAATTTTGGGCTGAAGGAAGGCCAATTTACTATCAGGACGAAACGTGGGTAGACGCAGGTCATACTCTCACAAAAATTTGGACAGATAAAAATATATCAAGCTCCAGGCAAGCCTTTATGGAAGGTTGGTCTACTGGTATTTCCCCACCCTCTGGTAAAGGCAGTAGATTAATAGTTTCTCACATTGGCAGTGAAAAAGGATTTGCTAAGCATGGTTTGTTGGAATTTGAATACAAAAGCACAAAAGACTATCACGAGGAGATGACAGCTGATGTTTTCGAAGAGTATTTTGAGCAGATGATTGAACATATACCACCAAACTCAATTATAGTATTAGATAATGCACCTCATCATTCACGACTAGTTGAAAGACTTCCAACGACTGCGTGGAAGAAACAGGATATCATTGACTGGCTGCGGAATAAGTCCCTGCCTTACGAAGATGGAATGGTTAAAGCAGAACTTTTAAAAATTGCCCGGCAACACAAATCTAAGTTCAAGAAATACGTAGTTGACAAAATGGCGGAAAGACGAAACATTACAGTCCTTAGACTTCCACCCTACCAATGCGAATTAAATCCAATTGAACTCATTTGGGCACAAATGAAAATCTATGTGGCTAGAAAAAATACGTCATATAAAATACAAGCTGTACGTGAATTGTTATATGAGTCTTTACAACATATTACAGAACAAAATTGGCGAGATGCAGTAAGACATGCAATAGAAGAAGAACAAAAAATGTGGGATCTTGACAATATAATTGATGCGACTGTAGAGACACAACCGCTAATTATTAACCTGCAAGACGACTCGGATTCCGAAGATGATCCTGTTTATTTTGAATTTGAATAGTTTTGTAAGTAATCGTAGTTTATATCATTTAAAAATAGGTATTAATTAAATAAATGTATCTTTTACAAATTGCAAGTAACTTATTATTTTTGAATGAAATAAAGAAATTTTTTAAAAATAAAAATACAGTTTACAGTACCTACAGTTTAAGAATATTAATATATTTATTTATTTAAAGCAACTAATGTTTTAATCATATACTCTACGACACTGGTCACTCATTTCCACTCAAAATACCTACATAATCGGATTAAAAGTTTTATAGCTGTATTGTATTTCTTCAGATACCAGGTGGGTTAGTCGAAAACATCTTAAACTGCCAGTTTTAGTTTGGTTTTTGTTATTATATCATATTAGCTGTCCTCTCTGTATTTCAGTTCTCTAATGAGGGTCAAACTTGCAGTGAGCTATCAACAAATTATGAACGGACTATAGACATGCTCTCTATCTTATTATTTCTCCAAATTCATTTCTTTTTAATGCGAAAATCCATTTACAGTCAATCGGCACTGTATTGGGTGGTAAATCTATTAATGTCCAGGTATTGTTTGTTTCCAACGCTTTCAGTTCTTCCTGAATGGATTTTTCTCATCTTTCTTTTTCAGGGTGATGTTTCAAATCTGAAACATCTTGTGGTATATTTCCAGTATACATCTCAGCATAATACGATTCTTCCTGATCATCATCATGATCTAGTCATTATAATAATGATAATAATAATAATAATAATAAACCGCAGTCGCGTGATGGATATAGAGGTTCCTGACACAAGTTGCAGGGCCTGCCGCGAGGCGCCCGATATTCTAATGCACTTGCTATCAGCATGTCCAGCATATACGGTCTCGGCCTATATCCATCGACATAACGCGGCCCTAAGAGTCCTATACTACCATCTACGGCACTCTTACGGTATTGACGAGACACCTGTGTTGCCCTACGTTCCGGGGGATATTGAATCCGTTGTGGGGAACGAGAAGTGCTGAATTTATTGGAACTATTCGTTCCCCACCCTCAGGCTCATACAAGCTAATAAGCCTGATGTAGTGCTTCTTGACCACCAGAGCAAGACGATATTTGTCATAGAGTTTTCAGCACCTGGCGAGACGAATACCGTCCGAAAAGAGGAGGAAAAACAAATAAAATATCGAGATTTTCTCTTTGAACTCCGCAGACTCTATCCAGACCACTCGGTCAAGATGGTTGTTCTGATTATTGGAGTACTTGGTGGAATGATGTCCTCTCTGCTCTCGAATCTTAAAATCATACCGGCTTGCCGCACTAAGGCAGAAATCTTAGCCGTACAGATGCAGAAAGCTGTCATTCTTGGCTCACTGCGCCTGCTCAGGGCACATGATTCTCGGACCCAATGATCACTTACCCTACGGTTGTGGGGAGTGGTCATTGGTTGATAATGCTGACGCGCCCTCCCGAATGTATCTGGGCTTTGGGGGATAGGGCCTGACAAGCGATAGGCAAAAAATATAAATAATAATAATTTATTCATTTCCACAAATTAGTTTGCACATCATCATTGTGATAATGCAAATGAAAAAGCGAAAAACGTCAGAAAATGCAAGTAGACAAATGATATATTAAAATGTATATACATATGAAATGACTAGAATAATTAAATATCTCTGGATGTGTATAGGACATCCACGTCACAAACAATCACTAAAAATAAATTGAAGTATAAATATAAAATATATTAGTTCCTAATTCTACGTTTGTATGAATTAAAAAGGTGTATATTAAATAAACCGTACACCTCACATGGACATAATGTTACGGTTGAAACTCCTCAACAGTGTAGCAGTTTTTTAACAATGAGAGTTGCCTAACTTTTCTCTTGAAAATATGGACATTTCCTGAAATTTTAATGTCGTCGGGAAGTTTGTTGTACAGTTTGCATCCCTGAAGTCAAAACTTTTTTGGTAGAGAGCAGTTCGATGTTGGCTGGGTAGAAGTAAGTAAATCCTAACTTAGCAATGATCCTTACTGCATACTTCTGTATCATGAACACTCGATCCACAGAGGAGCTTGTGCCCCAGTTCAGTATTCCATACCTGAGGTGAGAATTAAAATTCGCATAATAAAGCGTAAGTAGAATCTCTTAACTGCAGTGAATGGAGAGATACCTGAGAGAATAACAAGAATTTCTGAGTTTATTATACTAATTATCAACTTGTGGCTTCCACTGCAAGTTGTTATCAAAGGTAACTCCTACCAATTTAGTTGTTGTTGTGGGATCCAATTGTAATTCGGTATTCTGGTATAGACTCACCTCATGGTGTTGTCGTCGTACCGCGAATTGCAAGATACTAGTTTTTGTTTTATTCATTATCAAGTTGTTTTTTTCACAACAAGTGATAACTCTATTGAAAGTGCTTTCAGCTTTATTTATAACAGTGTTTAGGTCATCTTCAATAACCAGTATATTCGTGTCATCAGCGTAACATATACAGTGAGTGGCAGAATTTCCATTTAGATACACTTATAGATCGTTTGTAAATACTAAATACAAAGAAGGTACCAAAATGGATTCCTGAGGCACACCATCAGCAATGTGTTTTTTCAGAACATATATCCTCTCAAATTTTCACTATTTGTCTCCTATTTTTAAGATAGGAGGTCAATAAATTGAGTGGCAGTCCTCTCACCCCATATCTCGAGAGTTTTTCCAGCAAGAGGCTGTGATTAACACAATCAAACGCACGTGAAAAATCAATGAACAATCCTAGCACATATTTTTTTTGTCCAATGTCGTTATTATGCGACTATGAAAGTCGCAAAGAGCTATATCAGTGCTTTTGTTAATCCTGAAACCATGTTGTTATGGTGATAATTATTTCATCGCAGTAAAATAAAATACTAATTGCTCTGTAGTTATTCAAAACATTATACCAGAAAGGGTCTTTTGTATCCTTCTTCAAGCATTTTCTTTTACATTCTCTTCTCTAGTTGGTGAGTTCAGCAATAATGCTGATCAAAACAATGATCAGCATTATTTTTCAGACTTTTGAATGGTGTAATTGTCAGAGGTTTATAATTTTCATCAAACGTGACATTCCTTGAAACGATTATCTCATTTGTTGACGGATTCCATAGCCTGTAGCATGTGGTGCTGTATCCGACCATTAAATGTTTGATACTGTTTACAGGAGACTCTCATCTTTCGAAAATTTGATTTTATGGAAAACCACATTTCAGCTGAGGTTTTGTCCATTTGAGTATGGTTTGATTTATTTACAGAACGATTCATAATGTAAGCAGCAGTCCGGAGAGCTTCTCCCCGAAGGGTTTCAGGTATATTACTATCAGCTATCATAGTTCTTACTTCATCTAGTAGTGATCTATAGTAAAGGGTATACTTGATTCGATCTTGATTCCAAATGAACCCTCCCTTATCTGTTCGTAATCGTGATATTCTATTCTAGAATTTTACTTCCACTTCAGCTTTATATTGTTGGAAGCAGGAAAATACCTCACTTTTGTTTTTCAACAAATAAACAACTACAAATTGGGAATAATTATCAATAAAAGTTGTAAAAAACCACATACATCAGAGTGGATCAGTAGACCCTTAGTCTACTTGATCTTGATTAATCAATAGTTGGATAAGGTAAACGAGACAATTTTCCTTGTACAGAATGTTTACAAAATTGAAAATCTTGTTTATTTGAACTTGGGATTTCTTCCACAATTTGTTTGTCTGACATCTGTTTCAAAAGGTCTTTATGTGCATGTCCACATCTTTCCATAGCGGTAATCTTCCAAGCACAATTTGTTATTTTTTGAGACAGCAGCTTACTATAAAACATTTTCCTTCAAGTTTTGATACATTCATTAGGTTAAATTTCAAGTTTGGTACATATAACAACTTGTAAACAATAAAAACTGAATTTTTGAAGGTCATTTTATTATTTATAGACTAAGAGCAAACACACAGTATTTGTGTGTTTGCTCTCAGCCACAGCAATTTCTGTAAGCACTTCTAAAGGTTCTAAGTCTGTAGAATATCGTTCATTGTTAATCAAATGCTCTGTTGCTCCAGAGTCTAACAGCCACTTTATTTTATTATTTTGCGTAGTATCAGAGTGAGTTACATTTCCTTCAACGAAAGCGATTTCAGTTTCCACTTGGTTAGTAGTTCCTCTACAGTTAGCAGATTGGTGATATTGAGTATGTCTTTCATCTCTTTGTTCATATTTGTACTGGTTCTTTGTAGCCTTTGATTTACTACATTCATCTCGTTTGTGACCAATTTTTCCACAGTTTTGACAATTGTGAGGAAAGTTTTGCTTTCGGGTTCCAAACGCTAAAGATTGATTATGGTATCTTTGCATAACATTTTTCCTATAAGCGTACCTTGACGAAGTCTAATGTCGATTTGATCTAATCTATAGTCTCCAGTGCAACAACGACTGCTTCAAATGATTTGAGTATGCTCAACAATAAATGGCAAACACAATCAGTATTATCTACTAGTGCACCCGAATCTTTGAGTTTCCTGATGATTTTATCAAAACTCAATAAAAACTGCTTCATTTCATCGTATTCATTGTAGTTCATTGATAGCAATTTTTTGCGGATAAATAATTGAGTGGATATAGTTTTTCTCTCAAAAATAGGCTTCACTGAATCAAAGATTCCGTTTGCAGTGGATTCATCTTTAATGTATTCCAGTTGTTCATCAGCAATGTGGTTGATGATTATTACTTTGCATTTATTCCCTTCCTCCTTATTAATGGATTGTATAACCGCAGCATATTTTCCTAGAGTCGAAATACTCAGTTCAATGTACATTTTCAGATCATGTTGATTCAAAATCTCCTCCAATCTGAATTTCCAGCTTCCAAACTTTGTACCATTGAACAAACGAACGCGAAATTTTCCTTTCTCCATTTTGAAAAAAAAACAGGGACAACTTTCAGCTAATTAATCCCCTGATATGTTTAAAATGCACTTTCCAGAGATTTGGTTACGTATTCTGGGCCCATAACCTGTTATTTGCTGTTGATGAAATGGAATCTAGTATTAATTATTCAATAATATTTTTTAACATTCGTAATAATCGTAATACATTTAACTATAACGATGATGCCGCCATTACTGACTTTTTAACAGAACAGCATCAATTGACATAAGACAGATAAGACAGTGTTGCTAAAATGCTGAACTAACATTATCTCGAAAGTTCGAGATTGAAGTCGAATAAAGAATAATGAAAATATATGGCCTTCTGCGCTCCCGTAGAATCACTACAGCGGGCCCCGTTTCGATATCAATACTTGTAGACGACACAATAACACATTCATGTATATCAAAACACACTCATGATGCTTTGGATGAAGTTCAATCAACGAAAGATACAGATTGTTGATGGACACATTTTCAGTAATGTTTTTGAATTTATATAACATTCTGAGTAATATATTCTCTAATATATTAAACATAATTCCCAAAACTCAAAAATGTATTCGCCTTCACAGAAAAGTCATTCACCACATTATCTGGTAGCGTGAACACGTATTATAGACGTCAAGAATGTGGAAGGAAGATAAGAAATTCTGGGGACAATGTAGTGGTAATAAAGTTTCGTCGGCAATATTAAACTATAGAACAAAATGTATTACACAGACGCGTAGGGGTTATTGGCATTCTTTTTGCCGCAAAATCTTTTCAAATTCGATCATCATTGTTGACTCAATTATCGAAAGGATATTGGTGAATAAAGAAACAAGCACTTTGTACGGTTTTCAGTATATCGCAATTCAGTGTTCGCAATTCAGTTTGTTCGGATTTTCATTACGTGAAAAACTGAATTTCATCGCATTAAGGTGACATTGATAACTATTAGCAGCGGTGGGTGTATACATTTATCATCAATTATCAACTGAACCATTCAGTTTACAATGCTTCAAATAAAATTTTTGATAATGAATGTGTTATAGTCTATCCATTGCCAATTGGAACGGAAATAAAAATAAGAGCACTACGAGGGGTGTTCATAATCACTGCCCGGCAAATGGGAAATGTATATACTAACAGTGCTTTTATGTTCAAAGCGTCCCTGGTACAGTCATAAACATTTCTTGCCTGTGGCCCTCAGTCGCCCAAGTTAGTAAATGTGCTATCAAATGGTTGAGGAATAAAGGCTCGGCTAGCTGGACTGGCTGAATACTAAGTTTTTGTCCGTTACACAATATTTCTTTATCAGTGCCGTGTGTTCGTGAGTCTATGAACGGATCTTGCTGTCCGAAAGCCAGATCCAGGTTCTGAAAGCGTCAACCACTTTCAATTTTACATTATTCATTGATTTTATTTCAATTCATCTCATGAACTCGTTTTTAATTAATGATACTTTTTTCAGAGAAATAAATATTATGCTTATACCATTAATATTCAGTTTGTCCTTTGATAGATTTTGTTAGACTCAGAGGTTGAGAAACCGAAAAATCCCAGAAACGAAGTAAAGTACCTATGTTGCTTTTTACCTTTCAGATAACTTATCTAATATAGTTATCAGTATGTAATTGGCATTCTTCTATAATCATGAAATAAAGTTCTGAATCGTTCCCCAACCGTTGACTAACTAGCAATTGTTGACGTCATGTGTCAGTTTCAATATGAATCCACTTACCACCTACCACTCAACTCTCCCCAAACGTCAATAACTCATAACTAATTTCTGTGCGTTTTATCATTCCCAAACCAATTTATTTTCGGTTTCAAAGTGAGAGATCGAATTCTTCCCGGGCAAATCTAGCTGTTGCGTTCGTTATCCCATTTACACCCACTGAAAAATCAATAAGTCGTAGCGCCACTATGGGGCTTACGTACGTTTTGGGGTTGTAGCCGGTAGTCTCCAGAGACATCCCATTGAGGATTAAATCACTTCGTATTTCTTGCATTTGAACTGAATTGGACTAATATGGCTGGAAAAAGAAGCTTGCGTGATATTTACCTGAAATCATTGAGGGATTTACTTTGTGACATAACCATTTACAGTGAAACAAATAATATAAATTTCAGTACAATGCGATAGTGCAAAAACTTAAACACCTTCAATGATAATATATTGTTAGACTTCCTTCATTGTAGACCAAATTATTCAAATAAACCTTTTTGAGAAATGAAATCATTCATTCGCACATTTTCCATTTCAAGGTGTAGAAGATTCACCATTTGCCATACCAACATAGCGACGGATGATGATGAAAATTTCAAGCGTGTTTATAAATGTTGTAAAACGAAAAATGCAAGTAGTATACAGTGTCTAAATTGTGGAGAAGTTGTGCAAATGTGAAAAAGCTGGAATTTGTAAATGAAAACAAGTTTTTGCTGTGCTGTACAGCTTCAACTGAAAATGGTAGACCCAACCAAGAAATTGGACCAAACTTCAAACTCGATAAAGAATTATATACGTGAGATAGAGCTACTCAATAAAATAATCAAGGAAATGAAAGATAAAAATAAAATACTTCAGGAAAATAATCGTTTGCTTCAGGAAAATTGTGATCTCCCAAAAGACTATTTTGCCAAAAAACATAGAAATTAATAAAAAAAGTTCTGTCACTAACCTTCCATTGAAAGTGCCAGTGGCTCAGAACCCGGTCCCGATAAATTACAATGCATCAACAAATCGCGATTTAACCTATGCTGAAAGAGTTCAAAGTACTCCATCGTCTTCAATGCAGACATTGAACACAAATATAAGGTCCCAGGAAGCAGGATTAATAAAGCAGGAATAAATGAGGCGGTTGCTCAAAATAAAATGAGGGAAATGCAAGAACTAACACCGAGCACTGAACAAAGAGCTAACAGTGAATGGCATCAGCAGAAAACTAGTCGAAGACCACGGCGTCGTTTCGTTACGGGAGGAAACAATGAGATGGCGATCCAGACGTTACCGAAGACAATAGCACTTCATGTTACGAGGTTGAAACATAATTCTAACCCTGATGAACTAACAAAAATACTAAAACCAATGTTTCCAGAAGTGGTTTGTGGAGTCCATAATTCAAAAAGACCAGATCTATATACATCTATGAAAGTGGCTATTAGGAAAAAAAAATCTTCACAATGCATGGAAAAAAGAAGTATGGCCAACAGGAGCTATTATTTCGATATTTTTTCCAGACAGGAGGATGCCACAAAATCATCAAGTAGTGGATCCTCAAAACGCCAAATAAACAATAAAGATAAAGTGGACAGGGGAGAGAAAGGGATGAATAATGGCATTTCAGGGCAAAATGCTTTGAAATTAGGAAATGAAGATAATCAATTACAAAGTGAAAAAGGACCAGGAAAAAATAGCAAGACAGATTCGAGTATTGAAAATTGTAACTTAAAAATACTGCATACCAATATCCAAAGCATACGAAATAAGATATTAGAAGTAGAAGTTATTCTTGAAGAAAACAAAATTGACTGTTTGGGTGTAAATGAGCACTGGCTTTCGAAAGAGGAATTTGATGTAACTAACTTTGGCAATTACACAAATGCTTTAGGCTTCTGTAGGTCAGTTAGGTTACATGGGGGTGTTGGAATATACATAAGAAATAATATTTGTTTCATGGACTCAGAACTGGTAAAGTTTTCACAGGAATTACACTGTGAAGTTGTTGGAATGTATCTCACTGATTTGAGGATCCAACTAGTGACTATAAATAGGTCACCGGATGGTAAATTTGATATATTTCTTGAGATAATTTCAAATGTACTTGAAGGTCTAAACACGGATATTAATGTCATACTCACAGGAGATTTTAATGTGCAGTTTCATGAGGAGAGGGATCACACTGCAGTACAGCTTATAAATCTGCTTGAATCTTATGGACTCAATAAATCAGTTTTGTTCAGTACGCGAAATAGTGCATGTTTAGATAATATATTTATGAATATTGATCAGAACTCATATAATGTGGCACCTTGTGATCTCCTGGGATTGTCTGATCATTTAGGAGTAATTTTTGAATGCCGCTTACAAAAAAAAGGGGGGAGTACGAAGGTGACATACCGACCAATAACAGATGAAGGTTTGTTATGCTTATATAATCTTATTGAGGGATTCGACTGGTCATTTGTGAACGGCAATGACGAAGTAGAAAACAAGTTCAGAAGATTCATCGGTGTTATCGGTGAAGCCTTTGAACATTGTTTTCCCCAGAAAAGAAGAACAAATGTAAAAAATTCCATCCCAATTCAAATGAATTGGTTCAGTAAAAACTTAAGGAAAATGAGAGAACGACTCCAGATAATTAATATAATGCACAATCTAGATCCTAATTTGATTCCAAGACAAATAGTATCTGAATATCGAAAAAAATATAGACTTGAAATTTCAAAAGCTAAAATGCAATATTTTGATAACTTTGTCAAGAAATCTACCAACAAGCAATCAGCAATGTGGTCTATAATAAACTCAAAATGATTTGTGAGAAAAAAATCAGCAAAGTCTGATGAGCTAAACTCATATATCTTCAACAATATCTTTGTAAACATTGCACAAAATGTAATTAATGATCTAGATCCTGCGGGGAGAACTTTTGAGGACTACATGCAACATTCTTAGCAAAATATATCCTTTAAATTTAAAGAGGTAACTTTTATCTAAGTGAGAGATAAAATAAGTTGTTTGGAAAACAAAAACAGCAAAGATAATTATGAACTCACCACTTGTATTATAAAAACCTTAAAAAGTCTTATTGTTTATCCATTGACCCAACTTTTTAACCCAACAGAAAGTATATTTCCATCCTCCTTAAAAATTGCAAAAGTGATTCCTGTTTATAAAAAAAGGTTCAATTCATGACAGAAATAACTATATACCTATTTCACTTCTACCGATATTTTCAAAGCTACTAGAGTCAGTAATGAGGGATCAAATTATAAACTATTTTGAGGTTAATGGATTGTTTGTGGATGATCAATATGGATTTAGGTCCAATAGATCTACTGTGGCTGCCATTGATGAGTTGACAGATATTGTATTGAATGGCTGGGAGCAAGGACTTGATACTTATGCTTCTCTATTTGACCTGACAAAGGCTTTTGATTGTGTCTCAACTGATATATTGATTAAAAAACTAAAGTTTTACAACTTTCATTCTGATAGTATAGCCTTTCTCAGGTCCTACCTAACAGAACGTTCTCAGTATGTTATATATGATGGTGTCTCTTCACATATTATGCAATTGCACAATGGAGTCCCACAGGGCTCAGTTTTTGGGGCCTCTACTCTTCTTGATCTATATAAATGACTTAAAAGTCAATGTAGCTGGCTCAAAACTCATACTATTTGCGGATGACACCACTCATCTGCAAGTATATCATCCGTCAGAACCAATTCAAGAAATTGTGGCTGAGGGACAGAATCAGATAAAAGAATGGTTCTTAGCGAAAAAACTTTCTCTTAACCAAAACAAGACCCAAAATATCAATTTTACCCTCAGACCTCTGTATTCAGATCTGCCAAGAAGTGAAGAGGTTAATCTTCTTGGAATAATTATTGATAAAGGTCTAATATGGGGAAAAAACATTATTCAACTATCGTCTAAGCTCTCAAAAACTACATATATAGTAAGATCACTTGTTGAAACTGTATCTAGAGAAACTATAATGTCAGCTTATTATGGTTACTTTTATTCAAACATGAGATATGCTGTGCTGAGTTGGGGTCACTCTTCCCATTCGGAAAAAAATTTTAGGCTACAGAGGAGATGCATCCGTATTATTATGAATCTCAAATATCGCCAGTGCCGCAGACATTGTTTTGCTGAGCTTGAAACACTAACATTTCCTTGTGCATATATACTGAACTGCATTAAATATGTCTATAATAATAAACAAAAATATTTAACACACAGCCAACTCCATAATTATGAAACACGGCGTAACCAGGACTTTATTCCTGAATATCACAGACTGCATAGAACCAGAAAAGGAACTGACTACTATGGTATACATTTCTTTAATTGCTTGCCAGTGACCATAAGACTCCTTGAGGAGAGATTATTTTTCAAAAAAATCAAAAATTATTTGGTGAAGAAAGCCTTTTATTCAATTCAGGAATTCTTAGATGATAACTTCGATGACCTAATATGATTGTTTAAATTGTATTCAACTCAATGGAGGAAAAAAAATGTTATTTTACTCATTTCATTTTTTAAACTGTAATTTTATAATTGTATGTATTCTTGTAAATTGTATTCTTGAATTGTATTCTTGACTTGTAAAAGCACGATGTGTATTATTACCAATAAAATTGATTGATTGATTGAAGAACGAACTCAAAAGGGCTTGTTACTTACTCTATTTGTATTTGTTTATATCAGTTAAATGTTTATCACTATGTGTAAGTTGTTCAATAAATAACATTTAGGTTGTTAGAATTAGACAGATGAAAAAAATAATAATTGTCAAGGCCTAGATTGAATTCGAAGTTTTTTGAATTTGTCTTTGATTTGCTTAAGTATTTTACATTGGACCTTCGAGTAATTATTGTACCGCTATGGAACAATACAATGATGCAGATGAATCATCACACGTCAAAAATGTCCGACGGAGTGAGAGGCTCAACAAAGGAGTTCCACCTTCGAAAATTATAGATATATCAAATGTAGTATTTGATTCGAGTCTGGTTACGGGTAAAATTCAACCAGGTCTGAGTAGCTACACAAATTCACATCTAGTAAAGATTCTCTCTAGTGGAAATTTCTTACAAGTGAACTTCGCAAGAGCTCAATTCCTGCTCCAGCAGGGATTAACAATGTTAGTTCTGTAAAATTTTTTTTAGAAGAAAATTCCGTTCCTTCTCACAATTCAAGTATCAATCGACTACATATAGAAATGGAGCTAATAAGAGGAGAGAAAAAACTTACTGAAGGTGAATCTAAAGAAGAGCTGAAAGCCCTAGAGTTAGAACTTTAAGTTTTATGAAAAGAAGTTGAAATACGAAGAAAAATTGCAGATAACAGCGAAACAGATAGTTTTGTGAATGGAAAAGAAGTATTTCCAACTTGTTCCGAATATTTTTATGCAAATCCAACTGTTATCGATAAATGGGAAACAGAGTCGAAATAATGAATTCACAAGGATCACAATCAACCACAGTCGTTCAATATTTTGTCTTCTCATAATGTCAATGTTCCAAGTTTTGTTGGGGGTGGAGAGAATAGGCAGGTGCTCTTAGATTGCCAAACAAAATGCACAAAATGCGAATGCCACAAATGAAGTTCTTTTACAACAAAAATGAAAGAATCTCACGGAATTCTCTGGAGATTCGACTGATTGGCCTATTTTCATCAATGAGTTTGAAAGATCTACAGACCATCTTGGTTTATCTGATGAAGACAATTTATTCCGTTTGAACCGGGCATTGGAGGACAGAGCAAGAGAAACTGTTAAAGCTCTTCTTATTTCTCCAAGAAATGTTTTCAAAATTATCAAGATGCTTGAAATGAATTTTGGTAGCCGGAGTGGATAATTTCGTCGCAGATAGAAAAGGCGAAAAAAGCTGTTAACATTAAAGAAGACAAGTGGGAATCATGGATTCAGTTTTTTAATGTTGTGAATAACATGGTAACCATAATGGAAAACGTCAATTCTCATCTGTATCTCTACAATCCAGATCTATAACCAAATTTGAATATTTTTCTGAATAGTTTGAAGAAGAGCTCGACTCGATGGCCACTTTTAGTAATCCTTTTCAAATGTATAGTCTATCTAAGAACACTATCAGAAGAGAAACCGTCATGATGGTGAAAAGAGATATTTTTTGGAGAACAAATCTAGTGAGTGCATTTTTTGTAAAACGCTGGACCACGTATTTTCAAAATGTACGAAATTTTCTGAATTATCAGTGAATGAAAGACGAAAGAATGTTCTCAACCTAAAACCATGTTTCCTCTGCCTCAAATTTGGGCATATGTGGAATAAATGTTTTTTTTATTCGAGGTGTGGTAAGGATGGTTGTAGAGGTAGACATCATTCTTTACTTTATGTTCCACGCAATACAATCACAAAATGAACTGCATAGCCTAAATAATATTGTGAATAATCAACAACCACAAAATGAATCGCAGAGCCTGAACAATCTTGTGAGTCAGGTCAATTTCTGTGCTAGTTTCCATAGTAAATCTTCAAGAAATGAAACAAAAACAGTACTATTACGAGTCCCACCTGTGCTTCTTAGAGGACCAGCTGGTGATATTCCTATTTACGCACTCTGATGAAGGATCAACCTGTACCATGCCTGAGGAAGACTTGACATGTAGATTACGACTTCCAGGACCCGTTGTTCCACTCTGTTTCCAATGGACTAATGAAATAACTCACCACGAAGATCGCTCAAGAATGGTCTCTTTAGATATCTAATCTGCTTCTAGAAACCAACAAAAATTCTTCACGCTGAAACAAGTGAGAACCGTGGAGAAATTGCGACTTTCATTTCAAGAAATAGATGTTGATAACTTGAAAGAAAAATATCTCTTCTACATCGTGATTTATTGGCATAAATAAGAAATGCCAAACTGGAGCTGTTGATCGGTCAGGATAATTGTGGCCTCATAGTACCAAGAAATATCATCCAATCACAACTGCATCAGCCCATTATGTCTCAATGTTATCAAATCAATAGAAGACAAAAGGGCTGTGGCGATCATGGAAAGAACTCGGAAAAAAGTTGGTGATCATTACGAAATGGAACACTTATGGAAACGTGACAACCTCACTCTACCGCCCAGTAAAACTAATACCCTGAATCGTCTAAATGGAACGCAAAATGGACAAGGATGCCAAAGTTGCTAAAGTGTATACTGCAAAGATTACTGAGTATATTCAAAAAGGATACCCTAGGAAGTTACAGCCATCTGAAGTTCAGAATAATGAAAACATCTTCCACACTTTGGGGTTGCGAATATCAACAAACCTGCAAAGATTAGCCTGGTTTTTGAAGCTGTGGCAAAATCTCAAGGTGTGAGTCTTAATGAATGTGGCGATTCAGACAGAAAAGAATTGCTTTTGGATGTGATATCAGATATATGTTTCATAGAGTTTCAATCATCGAGGAAGAGAGATGTGCAGAATTATTTTTATGACGAGGCATGGAGAGAAACCAAAGTCCAGATGTTTACGAAATGAAGACGATGATTTTTGGTGAACGTCCCCGTCTGCAGCACAGTTTGTAAAAAACAAAAATGCAGCGTCGTTTGAAGATAAATATCCAGGGATTGACCGTGCAATGAAGAAATAAAATTACGTCGACGACTACTTGGACTCTTGCCATACGACAGATGAAGCTATCGATGTAATTCGAAATATTATTGTTGTTCATAAAGAGGCAAATTTCCGTATGGTGAAATGGATGAATAATTAAAATGAAGTAATGCAGATGAATGCAGAGAACTTGCATGCCAATTGTCAAGTATATATGAAACTGGACTCAAAAATGTTAGAAAGAGTTCTGGACATATCCTGGTCTCCTACGACTGAAGACTTTGTATTTATAATGAACTTGAAAAAAATCCCTGATGAAATCTGTGATCGGAAGAAAGTACCAACTAAAAAAAAAAGTACTGCGCACGATTATGTCAGTATTTGACCCAGTTGGTTTTCTTGCTCCTCTCATGATAAATGCTGGAATTCTGATTCAGAATATATGGAGAAGTCATATTGATTGGGATCAAGCTATAAAAGAAGAATTTTTCTAAACCTGGCTGAAATGGTTCACCCAATTGGAACATTATAATCCTGTCACTATCAATAGATACTACTTTCCTTATTCTACGTTAATCAACAAAGTTGACTTGCATTTTTTTTCGATGCAAGTGATAAGGTATATGCAGCAATCGCCTTTTTAGGATGGTTGAAAATTACAAAGTCCACATTTTATTTTAAGCAGCAAAATTCAAAGTTGCTCCAATGATTCAACAAACTATCCCAAAATAAGAGTTACCAGTAGCAGTGCTCGCATATAGAATGGCAAAATCCACACGGAAAGAATTGGAATATAAAATTATTAAAGTTTACTTCTGGACTAACTTAATGGTTGTTATTCAACAAATCACGTCTGAATCAAGAAGATTCCCGATTTTCGTAGCTTGTCGCCTTGGAGAAAGACTGATTTGATTTGTCGCAATGGTATTGGTTGCCATCTGAATTGAATATTGCAGATCGGGCAACGAAAGAAAGAAAAGATATCGAATTGTTGCCAGGAGGTGAATGGTTTTTTGGACCACATTTTCTAAAATTACCTGAAACTGATTGGCCGGAAGAACCACGTTGCTCCAATGAAGATAATCTGATATTACCCTTAGATATCAATGATAGTCTAGTTCTTCCGATGGACTTCCCCAATATAGTCAGATTCTCGAAATTTAATCGACTCATTCGATCTACTGCTTGGATTCTACATTTCAAAAAAATTGTAATGATTACAAAACTGTCTAGACCGCCCGACCTAATTTTGTGTGGAGATTAAATCGAAGATTCCATGAAGTTATGGATCAGGAAGTGTCAGGAAGAAACGTTCAGTGAAGAAATTTCCATTTTGAAAAAAAAGCTATTTCTACCAAAGTCTAGTCGCTTATATAGAATATCTGCCTTCGCGGAAGAATATTTTATATTACGCCTGGGCGGAACCTTATTCTGTTACATCTAAAGCACAAATTCACAGAACTCCTCATAGATAAGTATCAACAAGAATCTAAACACATAGGTTTGGAGACAGTGG
This sequence comes from Leptinotarsa decemlineata, assembly GCF_025532065.1. Lineage (NCBI taxonomy): Eukaryota > Metazoa > Arthropoda > Insecta > Coleoptera > Chrysomelidae > Leptinotarsa > Leptinotarsa decemlineata. The sequence goes on along the minus strand of NW_027412703.1, from coordinate 9,444,906 downwards.
TCAACAATCTTCGTTTCAAACATTGGATCATAAACATACGAGTAGCTGTAAAGAAGAGCTTTAGAAAGTGTCAAGAATGTAAAAATCTAAATTGCAAGCCTCTTTTTTCAGAAATGGGTTCGTTGCCTTCAGAGCAGTTAGGAGCATTTTCTTTCCCATTTCCATATGTAGGAATTAAAATTTTTGATCCCATAACTGTTGCAATCGAAAGAAGAGTAGAAAAACGATACGGCGTACTTTTTACTTGTCTCACCCTCCGTGAAATCCATATTGAACTGGTGGCATCTTTGGACACAAGTTCTGCTGTACTTGCTATCCGACGTTTTATGTGTAGAAGAGGTCAGCCAAAGGAGATAATGACAGATAACAGGACCAATTTTGTCGGAGCAGAATGTGAACTCGAGGAATATTTTCAGAGCTTGGATCAGAAAAAGATTTCAGAAGAAGTCGCATCTAAAAATATAATTTGGAAATTCAACCCTCCAGGAGCTGCACGCATGGGTGGAATCTGGGTGAGGATGATGAGATCTATCAAAACAGCTCTGAAGATCAGTTCATTAATCCCAAAGAAGATGTTTTGGTAACCTTGATGAATGAAATTGAATATACTATCAATTCAAGGCCCTTGACACACATATCGGTCGATCCCAATGAGTCAGAAGCTATGACTCCGAATCATTTCCTAGTACTGCGACCAGGTGATGTCAGATCATTCGGCAATGTGGAGCTTTCTAGCAGAAAGCAATGTAGAATTGCACAAGCATTGGCAGATACGTACTAGAAACAGTGGGTAATTGAATATAGACCAATACTTCTTCAGAGACAAAAATTGCATGACAAAACTAATCCTATCAGAATTGGCAACATAGTTTTGGTTGTGTACCGGAAGGCCTAGGATCAGTGGATCATAGGAAAAAACCTTTCCTAGAGAAGACGGAGTCATCAGAGTTGTTAGAATTAGGAATAAACATGAAACATATATGAGACCTTTTACCAAACTGTGTATTCTTCCAGTCAGGAGTTGATATACTCACCTTGCAAAGTCTGCTTGTGGGTGGAGAATGTTACTTATTATATTCGTTTATATCAGTCAAAACATAAATTCACAAGAAAGGAGAGGAGAAAAATCAATAATTGATTACATTCTGGTACAGAAAGAAAATAGGAATAATGTTCTAGATGTTAGAGTTCGAAGGGCAGCAGAAATACACAGTGATCATTTCCTATTGACAACAAAAATCAAAGGAGACGTAACAGAAAAGAAACAAGAAACGGTGACTAAGAAAGGTGAACACATCACGATTAGATCATATAAAATGAGAGACACAACTGTAGCTACTAGATATAAAGATATTACCAACGAAAAACTTGAAAACAAATACAACGATATTGAGAAAGCAGAACTACAAGAAGCGTTGAACATTTTTAGAAATGTTATCATAGAAACAGCTATCAGTACATGTGGCACCTACAAAACAAATGATAATAGAAAACAGACATCATGGTGGAACGATGACATAAAGGAGGCTATAAAAGAAAAAAAAATACAATGGAAGAAATACTTGAACAATAATACAACAGAACAGTATGAAATATATAAAAACTGAAGAAAACAAGTAAAAACATTAGTTAAGAAGACATTAAAAGTAACCAAAAACTATTCTACAAAGCACTAAAATCCATGAGATCAGATAAACCCGTAAAATACATACAAATCAAGAATTCAAAAGGTGAAATAATCACAAACGAAATAGATATGAAAGAATATTTCCAGACACAACTAGGACAAGGAAATATAGATCGATAGAAACAACAGAAAGGAACCAGTTAAACGAAAGCGAACCATTGATAGAAATGCAAGATTTAGATGAAGTAATTGAAACATTGAAGAATGGGAAAGCACCAGGGGAGGACAAAATAACATCAGAAATGATGAAAACCTCAGGAGAAACTGGAAGAAAGAGCCTACTAGAAATAATCAATAAGGCATGGAAAAAAAACTATATTAGAGGAATGGGGAACAACTCTAATAACACCGATACATAAAAAAGGAGACTACAAAAATTTCAATAATTATAGAGGGATTACCAAAACAAAAATAATAGAAAGAATAATTAACAATAAACTCAGGAATAAAATAGAGTCACAACTCTCAGAACCACAAAGTGGGTTCAGGCCCAGAAGAAGCACACAATACCACATCTTCACAATAAAACAAATAATAGAAAAGAGAAGATCAGAAAAACAAAATATATATTTGGCATTCATAGACCTAGAAAAAGCTTTCGACAAGGTACCAAGAACAGAATTAAGGGAAAGTCTGAAAAATAGAAATATCGATGAAAAAACCATAAATATGATTAAAAACATATATAGAAATAATAGAAATTATGTTATCGAGAACAACATGAAATCAGAAGGTTTCAAAACAAAAGAGGGTTTGAGACAAGGTGGATCATTGAGCCCAATGCTTTTTAACATTTTCATGGACGAATGTGGAGGAATGTGATAGAAATAGCAAAAAAATGTGCATTGGATACAAAAATATGCAAAGAGTAGAGATAGCTGAGGGAGCATTTGCCGATGACATAATACTGATAGCTGAAAATAAAGAACCATTACAACATAATATAAAAATATGGAATGAAATACTGAAGAGAAAACAAATTAGAATAAACAAAGATAAAACCAAGGTGATGACCATAGAAGGAGAAGAAATAAATATAATGATAGATGATAAAAAAATAGAACAAGTAAAAGATTTCAAATATCTAGGCGTAACAATAGACGAAAAAGGAAGACAAGAAGCAGAAATTAACAACAGAATCGAGAAAACCATAAAATTGTACTATACAATGAATAAGAACTTCATCAATGAAAGAGAAATTTCAAGACAGACAAAACTACAAATATTCAAAACAATATATAGGCCAGTATGTGAATCTTGGATATTAACAAAAAAAATCAAAAGTAAAATACAAGCAACAGAAATGAAATACCTGAGGAGAATTATAGGAGTGACAAAGAGATATAAGATAAGAAATACACGAATAATAGAAGAACTAGACATAGAAGACATTATTTCATTCATAGAACAAAAACAATTAGGATGGTAGGGATACATACAGAGAATGCCAAACAATAGACCTGTGAAACAAATCTATGAAGCGAAAACACAAAACAAGAGAAGGAGAGCAAGACCTGAAAAAACCTGGAACGACATGAAAGGAAAGATTCTACAAGGAAGAAATAAACAATGGAACGAAGTAAAGACAGTGACTAGAGATAGAAAGGAATGTAAAAAGTTCATTAAGCAACAATAAAATGATAACCCGACACCCTGAGGGTAAAAGGGTTCAAGATTATATATATATATATATATATATATATATATATATATATATATATATATATATATATATATATATATATATCAGTCAAATCCATGTTAGCAATCGCACGTTAAAAGGTGAAACCTCGTTAGTCCTTAGCTCGCACAAGTTTCTCAACTTCTGAGAGTTGTCGTTCATATGAGGGCGACACCTGATTAACGGAAAAATAGATTTGAAACAGATTTTTTCAAATGTTTATCACTATGTATAAGTTGTTTATTGAATATTATATAGGTTGTTAGAATTAGAATTAGACAGATGCAAAAAATCATAACTGTCAAGCCAATATTAAATTCGTCTTTAATTTACTTAAGTTTTTAACAGGGCTCTTTTGGCAAAACAGTGTTCAGTAAGATGAAGATGAATTCACAAAAATTATGTCTTTAATTAACACTGAAAATTTGCTAGCATGGTCGCCACTTTGAAGGAGTTTTTCAAAAAATCCTAATCGATCCAAGGACAGTGTTCCTTTTCTTGCTACTCCAGGTTCGAATGAGCTGAACATTTCATGGAAAACGGCCATGCATCCACCGTCATCTGGCTATCATCTGAAGTCATGGCTGTAGAAAGAGCGGCCGATTCGGGATTAGCTTGTTGAGGAACGGACCGTTTTCTTTCCCAGAAACGAATATTTTTCAATTCCTAAAACTCCCAGACCGAAATTACTATTCAATTCCTATAATGTATTATACGTTGTTAAAAACATGTCATGAACAAGAATACTCTCCACAGTGAGCAGAGAGGTTTGAAGAAAGGATTCGCTGGATGTGAAGGTGATTTATTCATCCATAAATATGTACCGCACGACTCGTTAAGTATGAACTCTCTATCCCGAGAATCCATTACCGCATTGCGTATGAAGCTCATCTTGCATTTCCTCAGATGATCTGCAACCTGACAAAATAGTGGAATGCCTGAAATAATTGATACCATTCTAGTGTACTCTCTTCACCATAACATCTGATCACCAGCCGCTATTCACCAAACAACAACCATGGTCTTTTATTGTGAATTTTAGCCTTTGAAGAGTGCCTGGGTGACTCATCGGTGTACAACCACTGTTCTGTACTCCTTCTGTTGTCGTAAATGATCCACTTTTCTGTACTATTTTGATGAACATTTCCCTGAAGTTAAATAATATAAACATCACCGTACGAAGCAGCCCAACTGCTATGGGTTACCTACAATATTAGAAGGTCCAGCATAAGATTGAAGGACATGTTTGTGCTTGAAAGCCAACATCCATTTTTTGAATGATTTCTACAAAGCAGAAAAAAAAAAGCACGAAATCTCAGTACATAACTCAAAAAAACATCACTTTCAGCATAAAATAAATAATTCAGACAACCCTAATGAGGCAGCATGGAGTGTGGTGGATGAATCAACTAATAAATCGCGCAAGCAATCAATCTCCTCCATAAAACATGAAGATGAATTATTCGAATTTCCTGAGGAAATCTCTGAGATATTCAGCAACTTTTTCAAAGAAGGACCACTGAAATTAATTTCAGAAATTGAACCGCTTGATGAAGATATAGCTAATCAATATTTGAATAATATTGAAATACATTATAGTTCTTTTCTCCTCCTTCCGTTTAATGAACATGAACTATTTGTTATGCTCAACAGAAAAGTGAAAAAGAAATTTTCCTCTGGATCGGATGGAATACCTCATGTGATCGTTAAACGTGTTCTTAAAAATCTTATGACACCACTAGAATATATCATAAATTTATCATTTGCAAATGAATTATTTCCACAAGCTTTGAAAACTGGTGAAATTACACCTGTATATAAAAAAGGTGACTCCTTCCTAATAAGTAACTATAGACCAATTACGGTACCCTCCATCTTTTCCAAAATATTTGAGTTATCACTCTTGGAGAGATTGTTATCTTATCTGAAGCATTTCAATATCATAACCGCGGATCAACATGGTTTTGTGCAAAATAAATCGACCACAACTACAATATTCCTATTCATAAAACTCCACCACTCTCTAAACGCAATATTTCCTATAAAGCTCCAGCCCAAATTGGCGCAAAGATTTTCAACAACTTACCTTCCTCCATCAAAAGCTTAAAACATGAACGTACTTTTAAAAAAATCTCAAAGAATACCTGATTGAGAAATGTCTATACTCTTTAAATGAATACTTTTAACTTGAATTTTTATTTAATGTGTATCTGAATTTTTATTAAGTCAATATTCTGTGTATTATGTATACTATGTATGTGTATATGTGAACATGTCTCCGTAGTGTTATATAATCCTTAATGTACTATTAATTTCATTTTGTACATTTCTTCATTCAAATCCCGACCGTACTACCATGCGGTTGTGACCATGACTCTTTCTTATACGACTGTATGTTGTCTTAAAAAAATAAAGTGATGTTCTTGAAGTCATTAAATGCATTGATGTGGGTGAGTGCCCTATTGGAGTATTTTGCGACCTCAGCAGTACGTTCGATTGCATCAGTCATACAATCTTATTGAATAAACTGTCTCGATACGGTATCCATGGTGTCACTCATGGATGGATAAAAAGTTTTTTGAGTAAACGTAATAATCGTGTCACTATTGGTAACCATATGTCATCGTGCAATGATTATTCTGAAGTAGGTGTTCCTCAGGGTTCGGTCCTAGGACCTACCTTATTTATACTTCATATCAAAGATATTGTGAAAATATGTGATAGCTCAATTATTGTTTACGCTGATGATACATCAGTTATTGTATCAGATAGAGATGAATATTGTTTACGTCAGAAATGAAAAAAAAAATCCTTTGATATGACTCTGTGGTTTAGAGCCAACTCACTTCACCTAAATACAAATGAAACAAAATGTATAAGCTTTCACAATAGACAAAAAGAAGCTAGTGTAGTTGATTTCGGAGACTTACAGTCAGTTGATAAGACCGTCCGATTTCTTAGATTATATATAGACGAACATATTTCCTAGGGAGAACACTGTAAAATCCTATTCAATAAATTGAATTCTGTTTTCTATCAATTACGTAACTTGAGATTAGTTCTGTCTCATGATCAGATGCTGATGCTCTACTATGCCCAAGTGGACTCCAGACTTCGATATGCCATCTCCCTCTGGGGAAGGTCTTCGAGAGCTAATGATGTATTTGTTGCACAAAAGAGAATACTTCGAGTAATGTATAATCTATCCTCTCGACAAATCTGTCTTGATATATTCAAAACATGTAAAATCATGACGCTAACATCACTCTTCATCTTCGAAGTTTGTCTGTAGATATTTAGTAACTATAACAGTTTTTCAACCAGATCTATTATTCATAAACATGACACAAGAATGAAAAATCAGCTGAATATACCCTTTTCTAGGGTCCAATTATCTGAAAACTCTCCAAACTCACTAGGTCCTCTATTATTTAATAAATTACCTGACTATGTAAGAGAGAGTCGAACCTTAACATGTTTTAAAAAATGTCTCAAACATTTTATAATTGAAAGATGCTATTATAAAGTCGATCAGGCACTATAATAAGTATTTGTGAATTCTTTATGATTTGTCTGTCATTTGTGTATTTTGGTGAATATATGTATATATGTGTTCAAGTGTATATATGTATATATGTCTGTATATGTATATATGTGTTACACAATTAACTGAGTATTTACTATCATATTATTTTTTTGAATGTTTACTTTTACTGTTTACCATTACTATAGATGAACGACTATAATACCTACAAATTAATTGTTCTGTTATATACAATTTGACTGAATATTATAATGTTCTGTTAATTTCAGATAAACGACTACTCCTATAGAATACTTGTATTGTCCTTTTGGAGAATAATGAATTATTATTATTAATATTATTATTATTTTTACTTTTCATCACACATGACGATCTGATACAATAAAGGATCGTTTTTATTACGCAAGTAGAAGGGACCTCGCAACGTGACAGTCTCTGTCGATCTTTCTGGCGTTCACTTTTTGCCTTTTTGACCTTTTCAACACGTTTTAACCCGTCGAAAACCGCATGGAAGCTGACGCCCAATTCTTCCGCCATCCCAGTAACGTTGCAAACAAACATTGAACAGTGCGTTCGTTAACGCTATCATTAGCAAATGCCTGGTTAGTTTTTCGAGATGTTTTGGTAGCGCTCTGGTTCAGTATCAGTATCGATCAGTTTATACCATGACATTAGAATGATTGATAATTATCATATGGATCTACAAAAATACAAAACATTGAAACGGACAAAACTTTCGAAACGATCTGATAGAAGTATGTTATACTGGTATCTTCAATGTAGGCATAATATCTCAATTATTCCACCCACCATCTTGTGTTTGATAAACAGTGGGTTACACAAGACATAATACCTTTATTTTTCATCCCACTAATTATAGAAATAGTTTCAATTGAAGGAAGCATTATTCCATGATGTTGCTTGAAGTGTGAACTCGTTCGTTTTCATTTTTCTTCTCTGAAAGTGGGTTGCAAGAGGAGTGTCAACACGTATGTGTTTGAGATTGCGATAGTGATCACCAATACCTCATTCGAAAATAAATCATCACTAAAATTTACCCAAATTCATTCAACAATTCCGAGAAAAGAGGTTTCAGAAGAAGTTCATTATTGATATAAGAACGTCGAATTTAAATAATGACACATTCATATGAAACACCTGAAATCATAAAGCAGAACTGATAACCTCATATATTCATTCATTCTATTTGTATAAATGTCAGCCTATAAGAAGAATCAATCAGCTGGATTTATCTTCAAAATTAACAAGCTAGATTATGTAGTCAAAATTTAAGTAGAATATGAATTTGAAATTTTTTCTGGGGTTTATTTTTCACATGTTATTTCAACAATGGTAACACATTTCCAATATTACATAAGAATGAATTATTTATGAAAACAATTGCTACTTTCAGAATTATGATGAAATTGAATTGGCCTATAATTCAATAGACACATTTATCTCCATGTTCATCTATTGATGCTGTCAAAATGTAGACAAATTGATAGTCATATTGTCATACTTACTCAGAATATGAATTATTAAGTACAATGCGTAGTTTTTTCCAGATTATATGTTTTGAACTTCCTGCACAATAACAAATCGTTTCAGTTTGACAATATTACATAAGAATGAAATATTCATAAGAGGAATTGTTACTTTCAGAATCATGATAAAATTGAACTGGCCTATAATTCAATAGATACATTTATCTCCATGCTCAATGCTCATGTATTAATAATGTCGAAATGTCGGCAAATTGATAGCCATATGTCATATTCACTCATAATGTGAATTATTAAATACAATGCGTAGTATTTTTCAGATTATATGTTTTAAACTTCCTGCAAAATAACAAATCGTTTCAGTTTCACAAAATATTTCTTCTGCTTTGCAGTCGTACTGAATGAATCGTCAAACTGAAACTGTTTTTGTTTTATCGATATATTATCTGGTATATTTATAGAAATGATAACTGATAATACTCGAGGATTCATAATGATATTCATTCATGTTTAGCATCGCAGCTCGAATGCCATTAGGCATAAATTTTTTATACCCCAGACTGTCACATTTAACAATAGACCCATAACCGAATCAGCGGCTAACATTCTATCTGAAAGCTCAAATAATTTTAACACCTGTCACAATTCAACTTCTGTTTTATCCTGAAAGGACAAACAAATAATAATCTCCTCTCATTGATTTTACTGAACATTCAGTCAATAAGGAATAAATCTGATGAATTGTTTATTTACTTGAAAGAATTAAATTTTCTAAACATCATATTGATAAATGAGCATTTGTGAACAAGACGAATCAATTTTTGTACCCAACTCTGACATATCGAAATATAGGAGATCCAGTCACTCAAATGGGGGTACCTTAATTCTTGTGAATGATTGGGTGAATGACATATTGGGCTTTGAAAAAAAAACTGTGAAAAATTATATCTATGTGAGTTTTCAATTGTATATTCGAAGAAATTAAAAATTATACATATTATTTATATATCGATCACCCTCGTCAGATGGTGATGGTGATGGTGACTCTAATTTTGACAAAATCAGAGTCATTACTGATTGAGTTACCATATAAATCTACCATTATTTTGACTGAAGACTTCAACATGAATTTCGGCGATACTGACTCAAATATAACACACTCCCTTATCAACATCATTCTATCCTTTGATCTAAGCATGCATGTAGAATCATCTACCCACATAATCAGTACAGTCATTCGATCATTGACTATGTATGTAGAAATTTAGAGAATGATAAAATCCAGTATTCGGTAGATTCACCTGGTTTCTCCTACCACGGAGCGGTTCATGTCACAATATTGATTGACTCAGTTATGAAAACTACGAAATTCAAGTATGCACGACTCTTCAACTCTTGGAATTATAATGGATTCTAACAGGGATGTCTTCTCTTTCTGTTTTATATTCCCAAATAAAAAACATTTTTGATAAATCTTTTCCTTATCAAAGAATTAAACTGAAAAAAAAAGAAACACTGGATTACAAAGGGCATACAGGTTTCCGCGAGATATAAGAGATCACTCAATTATATAAAAAAATTCACGGATAGTATATATTTTCATACCTATATTAAAAAATATAGAACTACTTATAGAAAAGTAATTGAATGCTCAAAAAAGATCTATTATCAAAGCAGAATTTTGCAAGCAAGCAATAAATCAAAAGAGATGTGGTCCATGATCAATGATTTTAGAGGAAAACAAAGGAAAGATCAAGTTGATATACCAATAAACGCAAACATGCTGAACAATTACTATTGCTCTATAGCAGAAAAATTAACAAAAAACATACCAACTTTCCTTAATCCGCTGACTCATTAAGAGAACATATGGATCGCTGATAAATTCATTTTACATCCTACTGATGCAAATGAGCTTAAAGAAATAATTCAATCCTTTAAACATAAAAAGGCCGCGGTAATAGACGAAATTTCAATTATCATTTTTGCTAACCTTCCTGATACCACATTAAATGCTCTAGCGTTCGTAATAAACTCATCCTTCAAGACCGAAACATTCCCTTCCTGCCTAAAAAAATGAATAGTTATTCCATTGCTCAAAGGTGGTGATCTCAGTGATCCTTCAAACTTCCATCCTATATGTCTCATTCCCACTCTAGGAAAACTTATAGAGAAACTGGTTGAATTGAGATTAACAATTTTTTTAAATAATAATAGTCTGATAAGCAACAACCAGTTCGGTTTTCAATCAAAAAAGAACACCCATGATGCTATCTTTTCTTTGTTATATGACGTTTATGGAAATATTAATAAAAAAGAGTCATCAGCAGCAGTGTTCTGTGACTTTTCTAAAGCCTTTGACTGTGCAGATCATGGAACACTGCTGAAAAAACTATATCACTATGGCATTCGTGGAATTACTCACAAGTGGTTCGTAAATTATCTCACAGGAAGAAGTCAGATTGTGAAAACCTCATCATCCTCATCAGGAGGCGAAATAAAAAATGGCGTACCACAAGGTTCAATACTGGGACCAATACTTTTCCTGCTATACATAAACGATTTAGCATCTATCGATATAAACGGAAAATTCACCCTATTTGCTGATGACACCACAATATTGTGGGGTGATAAAACTATATGTAATCTACACGAGAACATAAGTGCAGATATAAAAAAATTAAAAAGTGGTGCCACTCTAATCTGCTGTCTTTCAATGTTTCCAAAACAAATTTAATATCATTTCGCTGCTTTATTGACAGCATTCACTTATCAACACAAGACGCGGACAGGATAATTGAAAACAGACCTAGTACTAAATTTTTGGGGGTAATATTTGACAATAAACTCAAATTTGCTGATCATTGTAACCCTCAATGAAAAGCTAGCTTCAGGGTGTTCTGCAGTGAGAATAAAATATAAGGATCTTGGTTTGTCTGCCGCTAAATTGGCTTATTTCTCACTTGTTGAGTCAAATTTAAGGTATGAAATTCCTTTCTGGGAAGTATGCTCCAAAATTTAAATGCAGACGGTGTTCATCATTCAGAAAAGTGCTATAAGATTCATGTGTAATGCCAAAATTTCGAGACTCCTGCAAACCCCTATTTGAATTACATGAAATCTTGACAGTTTTTGGAATCTTTATTTCAGAAACAGTATGTTGAATTAACAAACATAAATTGATATTTAGCGGTTACTCCAATTATTATGCCCTTCGTCAATCTAACGACCTAAGATTACCCATACCAGCCTCTACTCTAGTCAAAGACTCTATATATTATAATGGTCTCGAGATGTTTAATCATTTACCTGACCATATTAAAATTTTAGAGGACAGCTGGGTATTTCAAAAATCAGTAAAAGACATTATGTGGTAGACCCTAGTATAGTTTAGAAGAGTTCTATGAGGACCGCTATCTCTAATTTATTTTATTAACTGTATTTTTTATTGAACAAAATATGGTATACTGCATTTGAACATTTTAAAGTTTTTTGGTATTTTTTATTGTATATCTTTGATCAATTTTATGTGTTTGAGTATTTTAACATAATTTGTACCCTATATATGTATGTGTGTATAAATATGTATATGTGTATCTGTATATATATATATATATATATATATATATATATATATATATATATATATACAGATACACATATACATATTTATACTCGATATATATATATATATATATATTTATATATATATATATATATATATATATATATATATATATATATATATATATATATATATATATATATATATATATATATATATATATATATACATATATATATATATATATATATATATATATATGACATATAACAAAGAAAACTCTTTGTTATATGTCAAGTTTTCGGTATATTTCACACCTTCGTCAGGACAACTACAATAATAAGATTATATATCTTGTAAAAAATATAGTAGTTGTCCTGACGAAGGTGGGAAATACCGAAAGCTTGACATGTAACAAAGAGTTTTCTTTGTAATAATAAGATTATATATCTTGTAAAAAATATAGTAGTTGTCGTGACGAAGGTGGGAAATACTGAAAGCTTGACATATAACAAAGAGTTTTCTTTGTAACGGCCCAGCTATTGACTGCAACCTCACAAATTGAACCGAATATATATATATATATATATATATATATATATATATATATATATATATATATATATATATATATATATATATATATATATACATATATATATATATATATATATATATATATATATATATATTTATATATACAGATACACCTATACATATTTATACACACATACATATATACATATATAGGGTACAAATTATGTTAAAATACTCGAACACATAAAATTGAATAAAGATATACAATAAAAAATACCAAAAAAGTTTAAAATATTCAAATGCAGTATACCATACTTTGTTTAATAAAAAATACAGTTAATAAAATAAATTAGAGAAAGCGGTCCTCGATAGTTACACCTCTCGAAGCGAAACAGTAACTCGTCTTGATAATGCCATCTGAGATGATGGCGAAACGTCGACTATCGAATAGTACACAACGGATGAACACCCGGAAAAACAACACATCATATTCTACCATCCGTGAAAACCTACATATATATATATATGTATATATATATATATATATATATATATATATATATATATATATATATATATATATATATATATATATATATATATATATGTGTGTGTGTATGTGTATATATATATATATATATATTTGTAGCTTTGTCAATAAGACATAATGTTCTTTGGGCAATGAAGCATATTATCATTATCATTATTATTATTCTAATTGGAATGCCTAATGGTTCATCTGAACCCATTCAGACGATAAACTTTCAAGAATTATTCCTTGAGTCGACAACAATCGCCAACTTTCCAGGTTACCTAACAACTCACAACTCCATTACACTTCTCTGAATGGCGATTTTCCTATTTCTAATACCTTTTTCATTGTCGTAATCCTCTTAACGCACTAGAGAGCATGTTAGACTGGTCGCAGATTTATTGTGAAACGTCACGAGGCTTTCCAACAAAAGAATGTCATTTCCACTCGAAGAAGTTTTTCTTTTGTTGGTTAGTTTGTTTTGTGATGTGGGTTGACTGCGAAGTGGCTTATAAATTCCCAGATGGTGAAAGGGAGATGTTGAATAAATTGACCACGTCCCATTTCTGAAGTTTTGCTATCATGATTTTCGGCTTCATGCAGAATTGGAAACATGGATAGACTCCAATGAGGAAAAAGACACCTACATTGATGATATTTCATTCACAGGTAGGTACTTCAAAATAAAAATCCTAATTTCATCGGAAACACGTTTCAACTTCTGTTATAGAAAAAGCGAGTGTACTTTAGACCATATGACTGAAGTACAACTTCTTTAGTTGAGGCTCAGTTCATTCAAAAATTCGATTTTCTATATGAAAATATATCTAGATCAATTGAAATCTGAACATTCGGTCGGAGTCCAATTCATTGTCTGGAAATATCAATTTTTCAACTTCACAACGTGTATTGTAAATCATATTTACTGTAAGATCAAAAATTTTCAATTTCAAGAAAATTTAGTTTCAATTAACATTCACCTTTCTAGCTCTTTAACTCAAAAACTGTTTGCTCGAAAAAACTTTTTTGTAGCGAATTCAATTCCTTACAACGGATTCATTTTTTTTATAAATTATCAGATTCTCGGGTAGGTCCAAGAAAAAAAAATATCGCCTGATAACGGAACATCCTAATATAAATCTATCAATTTTTTACGTATATTCGAATTTATTATGGGGGTTTCATTGGTAAATTAACATTTTTGAATAGATTTTATATTTTTATTAATTATTTTCATAATCGGATACATCAGTCATTGGTATGGTTGATTATGAACCCAAGACAAAAAGCTTATGGTATGAGAAATGAGATAGATATGTTTTCGAATAAAAATTAGAAGACGTATTCCAAAAACACTTTATTGTGAGATTTTCACTAAATTGTTTTACAAAAACGCAACACGTGTTTCGCCATACAATGGCTTCATCTGGCGTGTCTTTCTACTGGAGTTGAAAGACACGCCAGATGAAGCCATTGTATGGCGAAACACGTGTTGCGTTTTTGTAAAACAATTTAGTGAAAATCTCACAATAAAGTGATTTTGGAATACGTTAGTTATGGATTTCCATCAAGTATCGGCCGATTCCATCATATATCTGAAAATTAGAAGGATATCTAGAGAAAACTGCATCGGTTGTTTTTCCATGTCTTGCGGTAGGCTCATGTGAAAAGGATGCTATATTCAATGAACTGAAACTAAAAAACGACCGAGACACTGGTTGAGGTATGTATATGGATGACACATTCGTTGTTTGGATCCATGGAGAAGAAGAATTCCAGAACTTCCTGAATCATCTGAATAGCTTTCATCCAAAAATCCAGTTCACTCTAGAATTGAAAGAACATCTCCAAATCCCATTTCTTAATGTTTTATTCATCAAGGAGAGTCATAAGGTGAACAGAAAGGAAACACACACACACAGATCGATACCTACATAATGGATAAAACCATCATCCAAAACAAAAAAGAACCGTCATCAACACCCTAGTGAACATAACTTTGAGAATATGTAAAGAAAGGTACGTTGATGACTAAATAAAACACTTAATAACTCTGTTACAGCAAACGGCTATGACAGAAAAGACATAATCCGCGCTTCGCGTCCAAGGGAGAAGAAGAAGAACACCAGTGAAGATTAAACTCAAGGTACTGTCTGTCCGCCATGCATAGGTGTCACCAACCGAATCGGGATAATTCTAAAGGAGAAAATGAACACCGTCTTCAAACCAACGAAGAAAATATCGGAGCATTTGAGATCAGCAGAAGATAGCACACACCCACTTAAATCAGCGGGAGTTCACAGGATTCCTTGTAACTGTAGTGAAGTTTATATCAGTCAGACGAAAAGGGACATTGGTACCCGCCTAGTCGAGCACAAGAGGAGTTGTCAATTGGGACAAACCAAGAAATCTGCAGTCGCCAAAAGCGCAAAAACGAAGCCAAGTAACTCAAATCTCGCGAGAAGTACGCGCGAACCCGCCATTATAGAAAGTGCGCGGAAAATCAACACTATATATGACATGGCAGATCTTCGACTTCAGTTGATACGTCAAGAAGAGTACTTCAACTACGCCACTGAAGATGACTGCCGCAGTTGTAGTTGAAACGGTTGGAGATTGTAACTAAAGAAAACCACGGTAAAACCCGGAAACCAATCAAAACAAACTGAAAATAGTTCTCAATTGATAACTCGCATTTCTATATGTGGGATCGTAATTATTGTTTCAGATTTGTACCTGAGTTTTCAGTGATTCAGCTACGGTGCTTGCTTCCAAACATGGTGATCGGTTACATTGATAGCTGCCACTTACGTCGATAAAGGTTTCACTCAAACTTTCGTTAGATTCGTGTGGTTTACACGTGCATCCATTATACTTTTTTTGAAGATTTTCTTTAGTTCATTTAACAGTACGTCTGTATTACCCGCCATATTGAAACATGTGGATAATTCATTTATGTTTGGTGTGAATTGGTTGAATTATAATGATGTGAGCTGTGAGAAGTCGGGGAGGTAGTGCCCTGAACTTCAAACAGGTTCCTTTGGTTGAAAAGGATAATCTTTTTTATGGGCAATCTGATGTGATATGCTGACGGCATAATGCTACACCGCTCCGTGATATAGTCACAGAGCAGTGTAGCATTATGTAATCACATTTACTTTAGCTTGTACAGTATTTGGTGATGGAAATAAAAACAAATATTATTATAAAGTTCTGAATGAAAAATATGAAATATATTGTTTTTATAAATGCAAAGTGAAGTTGGATGTGACAAAATTTTATTATTCGAAATACATTCAGCTGAAATTTGATAATTTTCTTGACAAATTTCTGCAGTCGACAATAAAATATTATCTGAACCACCAGTTTTCATATTTCACATTCTGTTGAGATATCAGATGATGGATAAATATATGGTAGACTTGATCAATGAACACAATACAAACTAGTGAACTGCGATGGCATGTCCTCTTGTGTGTGAATATTGAATTGAATATCTAATTATCTTAAAATAATTGGCTATTGTTGACCAAGCATACCACCATGTTAATAAAGATGATAAACCTCTATTCAAGGACCGAACAGTGAAGATGTATAAGCTGTAATCCGTGAAACGTCCTTCACTTCATTTGGCGTTAAATGACTAGTTAATGTGCGTATAATTAAGTTTGTTTTCCTATCATTTGTACGTCGGTAGGCGTATTCATTACACAAGCCGTGATTGAAATTGGGCCGGCGCTTTTGTTCCTTCATTTTCCGATAAATCCAGGAGAGTTGTGAGGCAGCTCTGTCGTCTGGGCGCCAGCAGTTTCTTTTTTGTTTAGAATTTGTTCGGCAAAGATTGATCGATCTTTATGGTACAGTATGAGATGAAATCACTTTCATCTGACTTTTGAACCAGTGTTCAAAGTACAATGTAGACGTTAACTACAATGTTACATACTGTCTGGCCACTTTTTACCGTTTGGTATCAAGTTGATATCTTCTAAATTACATGATATAATGCTTCATATTCATATTCATTCGTGAGGCAAATCGATAATCCCAATTGTGGTTGGATTACTGAGAAAAATAAAAACTGCGTTTGTGTTTTCATTTTGTTATTTCTAGAAATACCTGAAATTCAGCTGAACTATTACTCCAGATAATACATTCTGACACCATTTTTTCAAGTACGTATATGACTAAAAGTTGGACAAACAGGTCTAAAAATTTGGAGCACATGATCAGAGTCAGGCGACTTTACATTTCATGAAAAAAAGAGAAATGAAAGTGTCATTACTCTTTTCTTCATTATGATTCTCTGCCACGTAGTAACGGCTACATCCATCGATTTATTTATTTTTTCTGTTCATATATTTTTAACTTTTATGACAAAAAATGTTTTCACCATATTTATTTTCTAAATTGAAATGAATTACCTCATCAATATTCAGACATGAAGCAAATCATGATTATGAGCAAAGAGCAAAATTATTTTCTGATATAGGTATGTACTATAGATTCATTGAATCACAATGTGTTCGGAAGTTGAGACAGACCTTGTTTGAAGCCTAACTTCTCAAACAAATGGACCTGAGTTGAAAGTGATTAGCAGATTAATAACCACAAACTAGCTCGACGTTCCTGAAGGACTTCCTGCAAGTGACACCTACCAGGATAAAAGGTTTTGGCAATCTACTTCTTCATTTTCATATAAAAGAAATCGAAAATTTTCCAAAGAAAAAAAGAATGCTGAGATTGAATCAAATGAGGGAATGAATGTTAGTACGTACTGTCATCAATGGTATGTATAGATTCAACTCATTCGTGACACTATGTCGGAATTTCATGAATTAATTTAGTGATTCATCTTGAAATGTTATCCAGAATGGTGTTGAAGAAGCAATAAGATAATTTTGAAACATCGGATGTTCATCAATGAGGATGGCAGTGTTCCATGCATGTGAAATTTCTCCTATTCCATATACTATATTGTGTATACAACAAATTTCAACGAGTGTTTTTTGTATAATTCAATACCGCCGCACTTGAGAAAACGAAGAATATCTGATATACTTTGCTGACAATAGTACACTTGTCGCGTCATTCCATTTGGGTTCTAGGACATCGGCTGCGAATGCACATCTTCACCGGCAGTCAAGAGGTTGCATATCTCAATGAGGATATAGAAGTGATATCGAAGAGCGGTTTTCAACCTCTACATGGATCACAGTGGTCAAGCTTTTACTCCGGCAATTATTTTACATATATACAATAAACTCAGACTCAACCTCATCTGTAACAGAACTGTTCATTTCACATGAGTTTCTGAGATTGATGAGGTATTGCCATTATTAGTAATCAAACTCAAAAATCTGGGTACGTTATTGATTTCCATCATATACTTGAACCCATTGACGCAGTGGGCTCATCATCATTAGATCATGTACTTGTGATGCACTGTTTGGAACCTTTGGTGTAGTAATAAATATTACTAGAGTTTTAACCCAACACCAAACCATTATTTCTACACCTTGACACGTGTTTCGATACCTAAGTGATCATCTTCAAGAGGAATATTGAACTCTTATTGAACATGATCATTTGGTGATCGAAACACGTGACCAGGTATTCAAATAACTCTTGGGTGTTGCGATAAAACTCCAGTGAAATTCATCATCAGATGATACCTACCAGGATAAAAGGTTTTGGCACTCTACTTCTTAATTTTCATATAAAAGAAATCGGAAATCTTCCGAAGAAAGATAGAATGCTGAGATTGAATCAAATGAGCAAATGAATGCCATTACGTGCTGTCATCAATGGCATGTATAGATTCAAATCATTCGTGACACTATGTCGGAATTTTATGAATCAATTTGGTGATTCATCTTGAAATGTTATCCAGATTGGTGTTGAAGAAGCAATAAGATAATTTCGAAACATCGGATGTTCATCAACGAGGATGGCAGTGTTCCATGCATGTGAAATTCCACCTATTCCATATAATATATTGTTTAGCAATCCTGTGAATGATATTTGAATCAATTATATAACAAATTTCAACGTTCAGGTTCAATTCAATGCCACATAAACCCAGGCATCGGTTTTTTCCAAAAAGATAAATGTCTGCGAACCGGATATAATAATGTCTGTTTCGATGAGTTTGTTCGGGGTTGAAATGGACACGGGCATCAATATGTCTTGACACGATCATGTTGCTGGAATTGCAAAGACTGCTTGTCAAGAGCTTGGAACACTGTTCTGAATCAGAAAACTGTACTCACCTCCGTAACTTTTGAAGCTCCGGCGTATTGTTTGAAGCTCCGGTCCTAAGCATACCCTGAAGCTGCTGCATTCTATCTAGAAAAAAGCCATCTGCTTGATTGGAGATGCGAACGTCACTTGCAACTTCGATAGTTTGGAATATCGAAGAAAGGTTGGGGATTGGTCTGACTCCTATAGATACTTTCACCGGAAATGTTTAAGTGACTTGGCACATTTAATTCCACCAAGAGCGGTACCCATCAGACATACGTGAAGGACTGTGGCTGCTCAATCGTTCTGAAGTTCAACTCAAACTTCACTGTTCAAGAGCTCTTTCATTTGGAGAACTGCGTTTATGTGGAATAAACGTCCTGAGAACGTTTTCCTTAGTGGACTCAATCCCCAGCGATTCAAATTCAATATGAATCGCTACTGAGGCACAGGCACCGGTCTCAGAGTTCCCTGAGAATTTTCCTGTGGTGCTTGTGTTTTGTTTTCAAAAGAAGTTGTTGTTTTAGAAGTTTGCCTTTTTTCGTGTAATCCATTGTTTATATGAGATTAGTTGTTTCGAAAGGGCCTTTTTTTACAATTTGTCTTTAAAAGTTACTTCTTTGCATGACCTACACATGTACACATTTCTGTTAGGAGTTCAGTTTAGAATTGATTGCTGGCTTTCTTCCTTTCTTTGGAAGATTCCCAGATTTTTTTGTATAACGATAAGGAATAAGAAAACCAAAACCATTTTTCCTAAAAATGATTCTGTCCTGAAAATGTAGGCCTTCAATTAACTTATTTTTCACTTTTGGTATGTGGGTTGATTAATTTCGTTAAATTTATTATTCCGCCTGACTACGCACTGGATCGTTCCGGTTATTGCAAATGTTGCCACTCATAGTTCAAGTTATTTGTTAATCCTATAGATAACATTCGTAAATGGAATTTTCATTGAATTTTGTTTCTCAATGTTGTCGTTTTATCAGATCGAAACAGGACTGTCTGGTATTAGATTATAGATGCAACACTTTCGTTTCCTAATACCATATAGTCTTCAATTGTCTTCAAAAAAGTTCCTAATGCTCTCCGTGGGAGGTGCTTGTATATCTACATCATATGCATCATATGAAAAATATGAATGATTATCAAAACGAAAGTTTCAGAAAAAGTGTTATATTTAATATTTCAATTATAGTAATGAAGTAGAAGTTGGATAATTTATTTGGATGGAATCTCTTTTCATATAATTGATCGTCAATAACTTTCATTTGGAAAAACTCCAATCCCATTTGGACATATGAGTATCTTCTGGAATGAAATAAATTCTTAAATTAGCAAAATCGATATCGCAAAAAAATATCCCGAACTCTTTGATACTGAATCGAAATCAAGTTTCATGTAAAGGATACCAGAATAATTGATGTGGTTGGAATTTGTTTTCAGATTTTTAATTGAAAAAATCACAGTATTATAGTAGCCTCAAAACTCAACAATAGTCGACCGTACTGAATACGCATAGAGGTTGATGACGCGATGATAAGAAAATTTGAAAAAATCACTATTTTATATGATCTCAATACTTCTTGACGTCTTTATAGTGGGAGGAACATGCCCACGCAGAACTCAATACCACTTCTATTGTATATTGTTAGTCGCATTAGAAGTGATGAAGCTGAATGAAGTGTAATTTATGAGGTATAAAATAAAAATTTGTATCTCAAGCTAATCATTTACAGAGAGGAAAGATATTATTTCTTATCGGAAATATAATAAGTTGTTTCAGAAGTTTTGTCTGTTTTGATATCATGTGATTTTGTAGTTCCATATCTCAATAAATATTTAATCTACAATGTCGTGATATACACTGATCGATAGAGAACTTTGTGCTCTATACATTTTTGTTGTTATTTTTTTCTAAATTCACTATAACTTTCTGCAACCGAACCAAACCATACAGCAGAGTTCTATTGTAAGAAAATCGATAAAAATGTACCTAAAATTGCATCATCATGCACTGGTCAACAGTTCAGTGCCAGCAGCACAAATCACTGTCCGAAAATTGAACGAATTAAGCCTCGAAGTGCTTCCTCACTCTTACCTCACGGTTTGATCTCTGCAAACTTCATTTGAAAAATATATCACAACATGTTTCGCTAGCAGAGTAGCTTTATCAAGTGATTTGAATAATTCCAGTTGTTTCTTACACTAATATTTATATACTACAGGTAACCATAACTGACATCACCCCAAAAAAATTACCTGAACCTCTACCTGAGGTACCTGTTCAATTATGATCACCTGAAGCATATCACATCACATCTACATCAATAATAATTATTTCTCGGTTTTGAAGAAATCAAGTTCAATAATGGTGATCTATTCAAATCCAATTGGTCATTAATTAGAATGCCATTGCTTCCAAATGATTCAGTTTCAAACCTTCATTTTCTATGTCCAAAATTCCCAACTCTTCGTTAAAAATATGATCTTCTTCTAGAAGATGATTTGAATATGTTGAATTTGTTTTTTCATTTACATAACTCGTATGATGTTCCTGTATTTGATTCCTAAATATTCTGCCAGTTTGACCCATATAAACCTTAGGACACGTTCTACAATTTAAATCATATACTCCTGATTTCTCTAATTTGGTTGTTTTGTCTTTATTATTTCTAACTTACTTTCCCAACGTCTTACTTGTTCTATATGCAATTCCGATATCTTTCTCCTTATTGTGTCATCTACAATACCCTTCGAAAAACCGTTAGTGGCTGATATTTTCAATATTGTACGTTTTTTTTTGTGAACCTCTCATATATTAGAGGGAAGGTCAAAAGACGATGCACTGAAAAATTCAACTGTGCTGTCCACAGTGATGTGAACTCTCAGGAATATACCTGTACATACTTGTTTCTTTTCTAAATATATCGTATTCTAACCAGCTATATTGGTTCCTCATTACCAAAACGTCAAGAAATGGTAGTTGTCCTTTATTTTCTAACTCATACGTGAATTTTATTGATGAACATCTTTTATTTAACAGCAGATTCTAAATGAAAACCAAAGAAAAATCAAAGTATTTTCCTAGGATTTGGCTAAGGTATGTGGATGATATTTTCGCGATATTCGATACCAAAAAATCGAATATCGAGGACTTCGTTTCCTTTTCAAATAACATATGTCCATCAATAAAATTCTCGTATGAGTTAGAAAATGAAGGACAACTACCATTTCTTGACGTTTTGGTAATGATGAACCAATATGGAGAGTTAGAATACGATATATTCAGAAAAGAAACAAGTACGTACAGGTATATTCCTGAGAGTTTACATCACTGTGGACAGCACAAACATGCTGGGTTGATTTTTTTAGTACATCGTCTTTCGACTTTCCCTCTAACACATGAGAGGTTCACAAAAGAAAAACGTACAATACAGGAAATAGCAGTCAATAACGGTTCCTCAGAGGTATTGTAGATGACATAATAAGGAAGAAGAGGTTTAGGTTAGGAATGAACGAAATCTCGACTTTCAGAAAGGACAAAAACCAAGATAAATATATCTCAGTTCCATACCATCAATACACGAAAAATTTTGGAAAGATATTATTCAAGGAACTAGGTATGAAGGTGTTTTTTTAAAACAAGTCATACACTACAGAGCCTTTTGGGAAGTTCAAAAGACGAAGTCGAGAATCCGGAAAAGTCTGGAATTTATGAAATTGAATGTAAGGACTGTGATGCAAAATATTATGGACAGACAAAAAGATGTATTGAAGTGAGATATAAGGAACACTTAGCACACTTTAAATATGGAAGACCTGAAAAATCAGCAGTCGCCCATCATATTTTGCAACAAAACCATTCCATAGACTTCACTTCATTAAGAATAGTTAGACAAGTTAACAACAAAAAGCAAATAGATGCATATGTGAGTGTAGAAATGAGTGAACATAGAAATATTATGAATAACGACGACGGACCAATACCAAATAGCATACTGCATAGCTTTTTAAAATAATATTATTAGATTCACTGACCATTACGTAAGGACACATCGTAAAAATGAAGTTAGGACAAGTAAATAGGCAATTGTTAAATTAATTATTATATAGCTTGAAAATGGTTTTATATATATCTATAACATTTAAATATCAGATTAGATTAGACTAGATGTATTGTAAAATTGATGGATAAGACAAATTCTAAAATTAATTCAAGACATTGAAGGTGTGTTATACCTGTATGTGTGGTACACCTGTATGGTATACCTGTATACCCCTATAGTATTGATAGGGTTAGCTTTGCAAGTTTTTCCAGTTTAATCTTCCTCTTGAAGATGATCACTTGGTGATCGAAACATGTGTCGAGGTTTTAAAAATACGATTTGGGGTTGGGAAAAAACTCCGGTAATATTCATTTCATTACTACTTTTTAGAACGATTTATCTTTTGCCTCAAAATAGGCCTCAATTTTAACATAAGCTTTTAATTTGGTGGGTATTTTTTTGAGGTCTGGGAACAACCAATTGTCGCTGAGAACCAAATATGGTGAATATGGAATATGCGGGAGCAATTCGAAGGCTACTTCTCAATGAAACATTACTTTTTTCTTTCAAATGGGGTCGTTTTCTTCATCTTCAGAAGATTTTTCTTAGAAAGTGTTTTAGATCTTAACATCCTTACTCAGTGGGGTATGTGGGGTATTGATGGCGGTACTTTCATTCATTCAATTCTTGCGGGGATTATTTCAACTAATACTCTCTCTACTATTGCTGCTTCCATCACTTTCTATAGGTACTCTAGTCAACTCCGTTTCATTTTCAGGATATATTTCCTTCGGGTGACTTCTTCTTGCTATGATTCGCCTGATGGCCATCATCTGCTAAGGGAGTTTGCAATCTTCAAATGAATGGCAGGAATACTTAAACAGGTAAATAATATAACCTATAATTGTAAATATTGATATTTCTGGAACTTCGAGTTCGAATTCAGTGAGAAACAGAAGGATGTTTTTGAATTGGCTTCGCAACTACACAATTTGTCCTATTACCAACCAGGTATCATGTGAACTTCTCAATCACTTCGAATCATTTCATTAACCTGAATATTTTTTCATCAAAATTCTTCTGATTCATGGTTCCATCAAGAAATAGTTTATCAAATTTCGTGAAATACATTTTTTGATTTGGTGGTGAAATTACTTAGAATTCCATGTGGTTGATTCTCTTTGTATTTCGAAATCATTTGTACCTATTTTTCTCTGATCTATCGAGATTTATTACAAGATCTCTTCAGAGTTTTTTGTACACTTTCTTATCTCAAATGCCATTTTTTAAACTTTTAACTTTTTTTCATTGAATTTGTGGCTAAGAAGAGGCGATAATATTTTGTGTTACGGAAACTTCATCCACGAGTACTAGAGATATAAAATAGGGGTCATTGCGGAGCAAGAAAGTATATTTTTCATCAATAAAAATCTGTATTTCTGCTGATTAATTCAGAACAGAGAGAATGTTTACTTTCCTTGAAATGAACGGTGAATCTCATTACCGTCATTAATTTGTATATATATATATATATATATATATATATATATATATATATATATATATATATATATAAATCAAAAGGAGGAAATTCGTGGACATGACACTCAAGAAATATGGAGGCAAACCGCGGACACGTGTTTCTGGACACGTGTTTCTGGCTCATCAGCGCGGTGCAGCCAAGTGCAAAGGTGGACAACAACTGGTTACCAAAAATGAAAAAAAAAACATCACATATACACGGTGTCACCAACAGGAGCCAACCGCACATTTGTGGTTTCAATTAGAAGACCCAGCATTGAGTGTCATGTCCACGAATTTCCTCCTTTTGATTTATATATTTATATATATATATATATATATTTATATATATATATATATATATATATATATATATATATATATATATATATATATAAATATATATGTAATATAAAAAGGACATGATAAATATATATATATATATATATATATAAAAAATAATAACGGATAAAACAGAATACCTGTGCTATTTGAGAATATTCAATTTGAAAATTTCAATTTTGAAAGAAGTCTTCAACATCAAAATGACAACTTTTTGACATTGAATAATGTGAAATACTTTTTCAAATTTTTATTATCGTTCATTATGGGGATTTATACTGTGTTACTATTACAGGATGTATTCAGATTTATATTTTTTGTTAGTAAAAATGAATAAATTTTGCTGAGGTTGTCGATGTCTGTCTTTTTGTTGATATTGTTTTCTTTAATTTTGATCTCAGTCATTTCCAGAAATTGCCTTTTATTTGAATCTGGTTCGAAATGGAGAATTTTGGTTTTAGTATAATTGGCTGAATGATCATTATCTAGAACATGTTGTGTGAGTGCACAACTCACACATATATATCCCTCTGGGGGATCATCTCTGATAAAATGGTCGTGAAATTTTTTTCTAGGAAACAGAAACATAGGTGCTATAGAATTTCCGATCGCACTTACGGCAGTACATAAAATGACAAGTACCACTCTCTCACTTGAAGTAATGCCACCAACCTGCTTGGTTCCTTTTACGGCGATAATTTTAATATAAACTTTCTGTATGGTAGTTACACCCGTCTCATCGAAATTCCAAATCTGGGAAGCAGTAAAACCGTATATGTCTCTAATATTAGCTAGCTTATCAAAAAATAGGGACAGATTAACTCTATTGAAATTATTTGCTTTTTGTAAGCTTGCAGGTTCTGGGGTCCGAATAGAGAGCTCCCTATTTTTTTTCAGAAAATCTGTCAGCCAATCTTGTCCAGCACACTTGTTTTCCTTCCAGGAGTTTGGAACTTTAATATCATAATGCAAGGCACACTCATAGGCCAACTTACGAACTTCCGAAATACATTTTTGAAGCACTTTTCTAATATTCTACTAGACTGGTGGTTTGCTGATCATTAAAAACTGGTCTTCGGTGATAGCCAACACTGTTCAATTTGGTAGGAGCCTCCGAAACGTTTACCTTTTTAACATACCTCATGAGAGTCACATGACATATATCTAAAGCTTTTGCCACTGAGCTAATTGACTCTTTGTTGTGTATAACTCTGTGTAAGGCCTTTGTCATGTCTTGTTCGGAAGTAGAACCTCTGTTTGTTTTTTTCTCATACGTTCTCATCCTAAAAGCAAGTGATATTTCAGTGAACTGCATGTTTGTTTGAGCGCGGTAAATTTTAAAGAAAACATCATATTACTAAAATACGTATAAACTGGGATCAGGCAATGTGCAATGACTAGTTTGTGTCAAAAAAGCGAAAGCTTCACCGGCTTGTGATAGTAGTTAATCGAAGTCAAAGGGCTAGATCAAAATTCACTCACGTGCTCAAAATATCAATAATCTCAGAAATAAACGTAACACCGATATATAGCGATTGGCTATCACTGATAACATTCCCTAAAAGCCCATGCATGATGCGGGGTTGCCATAATAAACTTTCAGGAGATTTTGCGACTGTTACACCTTACCCCATGTTACAACATGCCCCGGTCTCCCCTATATATTGAAGAAATCATACGATTTTCTTTGAACTTATGAAAATGCGCATTTTCTCAACCAGATAGGTACGTGTCTATATTTCCATCGATATATTCAAAATTTCAGAGTGAGAAATTTCAATTTTCGTAATATTACAATGAAAAAAAATATTTGATGATTGATGGAAGTTATCAGTAAACTGAAATAGCTCCATTGAACTGAGTTTTTTCAAATATTTACCTATTTCATCTTGTATAAAACCTCAATAGATCGAAATGTGTTGCACTAGAGCAGTGGTCTCCAAATTACTGCCCGCGGGCCAAATTCGGCCCGCCAGTGTCATCAATCCGGCCCGCGACAGCCAATGATTTACTGTCATCAATCTGGCCCGCGACAGCCAATGATTACCTAATTGTTGTTACTATTGCTGTGATAAGTTGAAGAAGAAAACACAGAATGATAATTACTCGGTTTTATTTACTTGCAAGGTAAAACTTAACGACAGAAATGATGACAAAGAAAACTCAACTGAAGTATCTGAGTTTAAGCATATTAATAACTAACAGATAATTGAAATGAATCACAGTAAAACAAAAACACTAATTGGATTTATTTTAATTGTGATTTTCCACCGACAATACTTTGTAGTTTTGGATCAATTTTACTTGTACCAATTATCAAAAGAGATTTGAGATGCTCATCGGTTAATTGAGATCTGTAAACATTCTTTGTGTACTTCATCTTGGAAAACGTTTTCTCACACAAGTAAGTAGTATCAAAAACAGAAAACAACCCACGAGCAAATTTATGCAAATTATCAAATTGTTCCAGTGAAAAATTCTTATAAAATTCCAACACAGATGAATTTTGATATTTGTTCTTAAGCATATCACTGCACCGTAAATCAATAATTTCCAATTGGACTTCCGGAGCCAGGGTTTCAATGTCAGAATCAAAAGGATTTTGAAAAAGCAATGACGTCAAAATCCGAAAAACGAGTATCAAAATTCATCTTCAAAGCACTCAAAGTTTCGATTGCAAAATTGACGGGAAATTCAGTCTCTGTTGTGTGGCTGAATATTTTAGATGTTTCAAAATGTGTGAAATGTTTTTTACGTAATTGCGATTGAAATAGTATTATTTTCTGCCTGAAGCATTTGATATTGGTGTATAAATCAGGGAGAAGCTGATTTTCTCCTTGGAATCTCAAATTCAGTTCGTTCATATAATTTGTCAAATCGACATAGAAGGCTAACTTCCACATCCATTCACTATTTTCTAAATCGGTGAAAGGGCGCTGCTTCTCATTTCTGCTCGATTTCTGCTCGAAGTTCAAAAAAGCGCTTAAGGACTTTTCCGCAACTAAACCAGCGTACGGCAGTATGGTATGGTAAATCATTTTCTCCAATCTGTTGAATATACTCGCGGAATTGTCGGTGATTCAGCCCAGTGGATCTGATGAAGTTAACAACTGATATGACTGGTTTTAGAACTTCAGTTCATAACCGTTGGTTATGAACCAACATCATTTTCTACAGCCTTTGACACAAGTGCAACTACTCCTTCATTTTTACCATACATATTTTTGCCTCCATCAGTTGTTATAGATTTCAAATTTCTCCATCGAAGGTTTTTTTGATTAATGGATTTTTCAACTCCCTTAAAAATATCTGCTTCAGTTGTCGTGCCGTGAATACTATCAATATCATGAAGTTCTTCATACACTTCATAGCTTTCATCTACTCCGCGAATAGAAATCAACACCTGAGCAGTATCTGACACATCCGTTGACTCATCTAATGCTAGAGAAAACCACTCATGATGTTCATTTTTGTCAGACAGTTGATATGATATATTTTCTGCGATGTCTTGCACCCTCCGAGCCACGGTGTTTGCTGACTAACTGACACTTTTAAATAAATTTACCTTTTCGGGGAATATGTCTTCGGCTACTGCAATCAAGCATTCTTTTATCATTTCTCCATCGGTGAATGGTTTGCCACGTTTTCCGATTTCAAGAGCCACACCAAAGCTGGCGCGAGTTGCAGATTCTTGTTCAGTATTCGCTTTGGTGAACAAAGATTGCTGCGATTTGAGTCCGCGTTTCAAAGCTTGAAATTTTTCCTTCCGCAAACTTCCTGTATACTTGGAGTAACTTTGAAGATGTTTCGATTCATAGTGTCGTTAAATGTAATAGTCTTTGAGAACAGCTATGGTTTCATTACAAATTAAACATAGCGCCTTATTACTGGAGTAGATCACAAAATACTGAAAGTTCCATTTTTCTTGGAACGTTCTGCATTCACTGTTGATTTTTCGCTTCTTTTCCATTCTAAAAAATCACACATAAAAACAATAGGTCAAATCAAAATACTTTTATTGACGGGTGTTACTTAATTTCACAATAGACAGTTTCGCTTCCTTCGCCTTTCCTACGCAGACTAACTCGCAGTTGCGCCGCTAGCCTTTTTATATGCAATTATTACTGCCATCTCGAGGTGATCGGAATACACTAGCTAGAACCAGAACTTTCTCGAACCAACGCGGTAATTCCAAATATTTAATTACGCCTAATGCCACCTAGTGGGTAGCTGAAAAAGATAGTCCATAGTACCACTACTCGCCACTAGATATCGTTAAGTGTCACAATACACAATAATTATTGAAAAAAAGCGTAAGTTTGCTTAGGTCACGCACTTTGCGACTATCCTAGTCTAGAAATATAGTTAAGGGCAGAAATTGGCCCTTGGAACAAACTGAAAAAATCCTTATGGCCCGAAGGCCTCAAAGTTTGGAGACCCCTGCACTAGAGCGATCAATCACGTTCTCATTGAACTGCCGTTTGTGCTTTTTTATCAATCTTCATAAACATATACATAGTCCCTTGCAATTATTCAGAAACAGTTGTAGTCTTTGTTTTTATACTTGTCTGATTTAAATATAGGTTATATTCATGATTCACAGTTTGGAAACTTTGTTGTTGTAATGAATACCGTTATTTTTGAAACTTCGACACATGTTTCGATCACCACGTGATCATCTTCGAGAGGAAGATTAAACTGTTTCATCACTGTTTGATCATCTTCGAGAGGAAGATTAAACTGTTTGATCACTTGGTGATCGAAACACGTCTCGAGGTAAAAAAAATAATGTTTTGTTGTTGGGAAAAAACACCAGTAACATTGATTTGAACATAGGTTGCTTGAATGTAAGATCTTCGCTGCCTTCATTGAAAGAAATGAAAATAATGCCGGGTAGAGGTTTTAATATTTTTCTTATTTGTGAAACATAGTCCAGCTTATGACGAATGAATGATGAATATTTAGGAATCGAAGATTTCTATCCATAAGTACGTTGTAGTGATGGAGGTTTGTATATACAGGGTTTTTCCTAACTACGGTACGAAATTTCAGAGGGTGATTTGTTAGGTCGTTTTGAGAAAAAAAATTCCATAAACATATGTCTGGTATTGCTTCTTTTCTGAGATACAGGGCGTTGGGGTTTGAAAAAAAAACGGTTAGTAAAACGTTATTGAAATTACTCATGATGAAATCACTGCTAATTGATCACCCTGACTTCCACTGTAATGACAACAATATCACTGTTTGTTGAAGGTGAATTTCATTCGTTTGGACTTGCATTATCTGATAATAAATAAAATGATTTGAAATCCCTGAAAGAACTAATAAAAAAAAAGAATCAAAAAAGAATAGCTGAAAATAAAAATTATGTTGAGCAAAACAACCCTGAAATGAAATAACAGTGAAATGAAGTACAAGTGAAAATTGAACAAATGATAAAAACATAAAACTTAAGAGATTCCAAGCCAAGTTACTTCCCGACGTTTCGATTGTTAGTACCACAATCGTCTTCGGGTGATGACTGGACTGATTCCTCCGAGAAATGACTATTTATGGGTCATTCGAGTACCTACTTCCACTTTTCTCCGCTTCCCTTTCAGCGCTTCACCGGTTTAGCGGGAGATGATCGTTAAGCGGGAGTTGGTCATTTTTCGCTTGATTATGGGTTTCTATACGTTGCGTATATCTACACTAACTTGACTGAATACATTGTTGGACAATAATATGCGGCTTCTTTGAATTTCCTCCTAAACCAATGTTTCTTCCTGTGTATGATCTCAGCTTGGAACCACTCGATGTTTTGTTGATGTGTCCAAACAAGTTCTGCTAGCAGAGCTGAATTGAACGGTTGTTAATCGTGACTTTTGAGTTGATACTGAGATGTGAAGATGTGGATCTTGAAAATGAAAATCCATAATTTTTTCATGATATAAATAGCATAACTATTGGGTGTCAGTGTTCTATCAATCATAAAACCTAGATATTCCATCTCAGTTACAATTTCAAGATGTTCATTTCCTATTTTGACGTTCGCTTTATCATGGTCAATTTTATTCAACTCATATTTGCACCCAATCATCATCCTTTTGCTTTTTTTCACATTCGGAAGTTTATTGCTCAGTAAATATTCAATGGTTTGATTTATAACATGTTGCATTCCCTCTATTGCATCCTTTGAGTTAGTATTTTATATGTATGTCATCTGCAAAATATGCCAATCGATTGTCTACCTGTTAAATAGAAAATATAATTTAGGTATATAATAAAAAATAGTGAACGAAGTGCACTACCTTGTGAGACCTCTGAATCATTCACAGATTCTGTTGAATTTGATGATTCAACTTTTGTAATCTGCTTTCTATTTTCCAAATAACTTTTGAATCAAGGTAGTACCTTGCCGCCAATTCCATAGTATGTCAATTTTTCGAACAAAATATCTTTATCGATGGTCTGGAAAGCTCTTTCGTAATGAAGGATGGCGGAAACAGCATAATTTCCTTCATGAACATGTGTTGTAGGCCGAAGTTGGCCATCTCTTCAGTTTCATAACAACCGAAATTTCAATATGACTACCATTTTCTGTTATTTCAGTACCTTTCATGATATGAAATTCAATTGGGTCCAATAATCATATAATGTTGTGTGGCAAGCTAGCTCATTGACAATGTTTTCAGTTTCACCAATCATTTCGATTCTATCCTACATCTATTCACAGAGTAAAAATTCCAGTACTGATTCATCAACTTCGAGGTAATTTATGATATGTTCAATTTGATATGTTTCTAGTAATTATAAGTTTATCTTGGATATTGTTGCAATTTTTGAAACAGTCAACTGCTGTCATAGAGTGGCCTACCAAAAACCAGAAAACACCAGGTAATCCTGTGTCGACTTCGTATTGGACATATCAAATTTTTGCACGATTTTCTTTTATCACGCGAGGAACAAACTATCTGTGATATATGTGATACAGCAATAACTGTGAAACACGTTCTTCAAATCCCAAGTATCAGGAAGCAAGAATAGAATTCGGAATACCGAAAGAACTACGAGAAACTCTTAGTGACACTTGCAATATTGAAAATCTCATGTCATTCTTGATAAATATCAATATGTATCATTTGATTTGAACACAATAATCATGTAATGTGAAATGTAACGTAGCGCTAATAACCCTAGTAGTTGATGCGCTTATCTTGAAATAAAAAAAAATAACAGTTGATCATTACATAATCAAAAAAAGTTGATTGTTGGTGCACCTTGTGTACTGCTCCACAACCTGTTCGAATTCATAGGTATTTAGCAAGTTGATTATCTTCTTTGTGTAGAAGAGGCTTTTTTCATATAATCAATGTTGAAGTCACCAATTAAAAGTACTCTACCCTCTTCACTATATATTTCAAGTATATCCTCCAGTTTATCATGAAAAATTGCATCGCTAGAAGATGGAGAGTGATAGACGCCACCTATCAACCATTTTTGTCCACTCACTAAGATTTCAACAAACAGAATCCAATAACTCAGATTCGGTACAGGAGTTCTTTTTTTTTAATACAATACCATAAATGAGCACACCATGAGTATTTCTGTTATCACTATCACATCTATTCAATCTATATTCCTCTATTTTCAGTTCCGAATCTTCCATATCCTTGGTAGTTCTTGCTTCGCCGAAAATTATGACATTTGGTTTCTGGCAAACAATATTGGCAATAATGTTGTCTTCGTATGCTAAAAAACTTTCCGCATTCAAATAGATAATGTTCTGATGAAATTGAATGCGTGTTTTTGATACTTTTCTGGCTTCTTTACCTTTTCGTTGTATCCGATTAATAGTTTTCGGAATGTTGTTGATGAATTTGATAAATTTTTCTCATTTTTCTCCTTTGTCCGCACATCAACAATGATTTATAATCAATTACTGTCTGACGGAAAATATTTTTTCGGAAATATGGGGCAGTTCACTTGTGGAAATTTCATCCAGGAAATCTAGTCTTACCAAATATAACGACTTGTTATCTGGATTTCGAAAGAGCTATAGTTGCACAATTGCCCTCTTGCATGTCGATTATATTTCCAGTGCTACTGATCAAAGACTACGCACTGTATCAACTCTTCTGGACTTCAGCCATGCATTCGAAACGATACTGTTATTGAACATCTTGCACTTCATTGGGCTCTCTAAGGCAGCTCTGCCTTTTTTGAAAAGTTATTCGACGGTAAGAAAACAAAAAGTATGTTTAGATGATAACCATCCACAGTATAAAAATTTTCAAGCAAGTGTACCCCAGGAATCCATTCTAGGGCCGTTATTGTTCACCATATACACTTCAGATCTCACAGATTCTCTTGAAAAATGTTTGGCCAATCTTCTTGCTGGTTGGTGACTCACGAATCTATTACACCTTTCTTCTGAAAGAGAAAGGAACTGCCTCTATTCCCATCAATACAGACATTGATGCTCTCCCTTAATCTGCCTCAGATCACTATTTGGAAATAAATGCCAGTAAATCCAATCAGTCAATTTAAAATTTTATTTTTATTTACTTTTCATTTTGAAAATGAAACACATCATCTATATGTAAAATCATTAGACTTTATGGGGGTTGAGTGGAAGAACAGTTTTATTAGAGACACGTCTCTATAAAAGGTGAACTCCGACTTTTATTTTCATTTGTATAGGATATTCAGAATGAAATATTTGTATGTAATAAGTGGATATAATAAATACTTAAATTATTATTATTATTGACGTGGTGGAGTTTATTTTCGTGTGTGATATAAATATAGTAAGCAGTGTTGATGTAAGTGAAAACGAAGTTTATATCATTACCATTGTTTTTTTATGCATAATGTTCATGACGTCAATATGACGCTATTCACCATATTCAAGATTTCCATTACATTTCCAAATATACGTTCCAAAACGTGACTATGATTATATCATGGTTATACAATGGCGAAAATGGAGACTTATCGTATTATGCGATCATCATTCCGATACTATCCATCATCCTCAAAATGAGAAATAGACGTTTCTTGTACTTTTAATAGGTCTCTTTGTGGTATTTTTAAACTGGTCGATCACATTCGGTGCAGTCTATAAACATAATGTTAATATTCTATAAATATTCTAATAGAAAAAAATGAAGACTCATTCGTCTTTTTCCGCTCCATGAAAGATTTTACTAAATGGCGACAGATTTATCAACGCTGAAAAGAAACAAGAACATGTGTATTTGATCACTCCCTTGTAGGTATTTGTTTCACAAATAAATGAAAAGCACCCAACCTGTTGACACTTCCGAGTAATTTAATTTTCACTGGTAAATTTAAGACAGGAGTGCGTTGCTCTCTCGCGTTCACTAAAACAATATTCATTCCTGATCAATAATCGAACGCCTTATCAACGTCTAATTCTATTTATTATCTTCCTATCACCACAGTTTTCGCCTCTGCCGGAATCGACTCTCTTCAATCATGAACAATTATTACGAAGCGTGGGATACAATCAACAAGGCGTGGGTGAGAGCTCAGCTTCTCTATCACCACGTGGAAAGTGACATTTATAAAACGTCAGGCGCATGATCACCGTCGCGACGCATCAACTAGAACAACAACGTGCAATTCGAGTTTCGGCCTCGGCTGACGACGATTGCAAGGGTTGGATTTTATGAAAGAACTCCAAGTGCGTGTTCGATGTTTTAGTAGTGACAATTTGGTGACACTTCATGTGACGAACAGGTAAATTTTATCATCCATATATCACCCTAGAGATCGTTTCATTATCTGATCCAACTATTGGTAAGATACGCAGGGTTGATTAAATGAGACAAAGGTTGTCTATCAGGGAAGAAGCAATAAATATTTTCGCGACGATCCATCAGCGTTATTGAAATATTCGCAAAAAACTGAAACTTCGATTGTTGCCACTTTCAATGAGATGTAAATGATTTTATCAGGTATTCTACAATTTTCAATATGATGTTTCGTTCATTGGATACTATCATAATTTTTTTTTAATAGGGACATCTGAGTTTTCAACTATGTATCACAATAAATAATACGCCATCAGAGAAGTCTCAAAAAAGTGAAGATCAATATTCTTGATCAATAACGCGAAGACGTACACCGATATTTCTTTTGAAAATTTGCACTTAGTTGTGAATACTCAGACACTTCTCTGTTATTTGAAAGGATGCAAGTATTGTTGAAAAACTAATATTTATGAAGTATGTATTTCTCGAAAAATAAAAATACTGGTAGATAATTTTCAGAGTAGACCATGAAAAAATTTAAATTTTGTATTAAGTGAATTAATAAATAATCCTTCGATCCGTGCGAATGTAAAAGTTAGATACCATGAGTTAGAAGGAATTTTGTAGACACCAATTTTCGGTGACGTATTTTCAGAATAGGAACAGAGAGAAATATATGCGACAGGTATATGCTTGAGTTTGTGGTTTTTTGTTTTTTTTTTCGAAAAACACTACTTGATTCTCACGATAATTGGAAAAAGGCACATCTACCTGCAAATTCTAAAGTGATATTTGAGGTTAATGTGGTTCAGACACAAGAAATATTGGTACCTATTTTTCCAAAGATTATATGATTGGGAATTGAAGACAAACGTATGTTGGCTAAAAAATGAATCGAAAAAACTAAATGAATTGAAATGAATACTGGAATTCATTGAAAACTATTTCATCTTAGATCATACCGTTCACTAAATAGCCTGAACAGTTTCCCTACCACATTTTCAAATATTTTGATATGAAGACTTTGATTTTTCGCAAATATCTTGAAGAAGGTTACTGATAGTCGCAATCTGAGAAAATATTTTCATTTTGTTGGTTGCCTTGTAAAAATACCTTGTGGTTACTACCCATTCTGAGACAGCAATAGTGGGATCAACCGAAAATGATCTGCATTGTTGTGAAAGAACTGTTTATGTTTTATTCATATCTAACTTGACGGAGAAATTTTTTTAAATCTCAATCAATTATAATTAAATGTTCGAAGCTCCGCATGAATACGGGAATAATCAATCAAGCTGTCTGTTATTCACAGTTACTACTTCAGGGTGTTCGTTTCTCTTTCTTTAGACAGTACGGAAACGAATGGACTACATTGAATCTGTAAAAATTGGGAAACGAACACATCAGAATGCTTCATTATTTTGCAACTGATGTATTGGAATACTGAAATAATCGTTAAAGCTCAATTACTTTTTGTTGACGTCAACTTGGTGAGCAAAATAAAAATATTTTTTCCTTTTGGTTTGGTAAATAAGATTATTTTCTACATCTGGTATGATGAAATGATAGTATCAAAGAGTTTTATAAAAAATTTAAACTGAATCAGAAAATTATTTCCATATGAAAAATAATCAAAAAAATATATTTTTGGCTGACAACAGACAGCATTGTTTCGACTCGCCAAGGTCTCATCAGTGTTGGTAGACTGAACCTCGAATACATTGCTCGACACATCTGTTATGAAAGGACAAGCCTGAATGTGCGGAGGAGATAAAATCCATTTCAATAACCTTGCTTCTTATACGACTTCGTTCATATTGTTTTTAGATGTTTGTCCTATTCTTCCAGAAGTAATTTGGAATGTCTACGAATTATTTTCCTCTTATGATTCTCTACCTCACATTCTCTTAGAATGTGAGCTGTCACTGTGTTGCATGACCTGTAACTGAGGTCTCCATAACGTATCCTCATTTTGTGCAGATATTCTCCAAATGAAGGAAAAGAGCCTTGTTGATATCTTTTTTCTTCTCAGAATGTTGAACTTTGTATAAACAAGTCGAAAAAATTTCGGTTCAATTTTTCTCTCAATATCAATCATTTCAATACTTATACAGCGTGACTCACGGTCGATGGTAGGTTAGACGTTTCTGGAAATCGCAAAGCATGATTCTTCTGAAAATTTCACCTCTCACATTTCCTTAGGTGTTCTATCGATCTAAAATATTTTCAGCATTGCGGCGTTGCCACTTCTATCAAAAAGTCCTAACAATTATATTTTTTTAAAAGGAACACCCCGTATATCAATATATTTTTGAAATCGCTCTAGTATTTTAATACTTTTTTGTCTATCTGTTTTCGAGATAAAAAATAAATTGTTTGGACAATTGTTTGGATAGTTTGGACAAACTCGAAATATTCAAATAACATCAAGAAATCGACTCCATATCGTACAGGGCGTGCTAAAATTACTATTATTTCCATTGTGCATGAAAGTAATCGAAAGTTCATTTTTTCAAATGAAACCCCCTGTATATTACTCGATAAACTGAAAGATGGTGAAAAATGCTTCAAGATGATATACATGTCCCTATACCTAAATCGTCAAGTTTTCTTAATAAAGCCGTTTTTGTGGAAAAATAGTTATTCACGTTTTACCTACAAGTGTTGAAAGTGGCATTTAATTTTGTGAGTGGGGATTATTGCAAAACGAGCGTCAGCAAGTGGAGCAAACTCACGAGCAAAATAAAATCACTTTTGACAAATGTATCATACAAATTTTTTTTTTGTATAACGTTACTGCTGATAATAAAAAAATTATAGGGTCCATGGGATTTGAACACACGATCTTTGGATTACGATGTAGTTACAACTACATACGCCAACTCACGTTATTTCAAGGAGGATTATTGGTTAGTCATGATGGACTGTCTACAGTTGGACTGAATACTACTTCGTCATCGTCAGTAACTTCACAGGGATTTAATATTACCAATAGCACGAACTGCATGTGTGAACTTTTCTAAATGATTTTTTGGTAGGTGTTCTGATTGAAGTGTTTCTATCAAAGAGATTTTCAATAACAGTTGTACAAAAAATAATTTTTAAAGAATTTGATTTCTAGGTAGCCGTGGAAATATCAAGCTTACGACAGTTTTGTGACTTTTAAAAGTGATCGATAAAAGGTTATTGACGGTGTTTCAAAAAATCGTCAAAAATGAATGCAAATATTGATTATTCAAACGAAGTTCTCATGAAATTATTTATTATACACGGACAGTGTGATCAAATCATTACCAGAACTTGTAGAAAATTCAACCAAATGTATCCTGAATTAACACCAATGAACGAGAGGAAGTTTGTGAGATTACAAAATAATTTCCTTAACTATGGCTCCATGTTAAAAGCGCCTTCAACATTACCAAAACCTGTTACTTCAAATGAGGACAATACTGTTAACGTTTTGGCATATTTTTATGCATATCCAGAAGCTTCCATCCGCAGTGCAGAAAAAGATTTAGATGTATTACATGCTTCAGTACAACGAATTTTGAAAAATCACGGAATGCATTCGTATAAATTTACCAAAGTTCAAGCTCTAAAAGCAGAAGACTGCGAACGTAGAATGCATTTTTGTGAATCACTTTTGAGTCATTCACAGGAAGATCGGGAATTTTTGT
Organism: Leptinotarsa decemlineata; assembly: GCF_025532065.1. Classification (NCBI taxonomy): domain Eukaryota; kingdom Metazoa; phylum Arthropoda; class Insecta; order Coleoptera; family Chrysomelidae; genus Leptinotarsa; species Leptinotarsa decemlineata. The sequence goes on along the minus strand of NW_027412703.1, from coordinate 9,406,268 downwards.
CAAAAATAATTTGGAGCGACGAATCAAAATTTCCGAGGGATGGTATTTTCAATAGAAGAAATAAACATTTTTGGGCTGATCATAATCCTCATGTTACAAAAGAAATGGGTTTTCAAGAAAAATTTGACCTGATATTTTCTGTATTTTGAAGAACAATAAAATTAGCATTTTTATTTATGAAGACACACTGAATGCAGAGAGATATCTCCAAATATTAAGGATGACTGTAACCGATTTTCTTGGAAATTTACCTTTAGAGGAATATAGGAATTCGTGGTTTCAACTGGACGGAGCGCCAGCTCATTCCACCCAGGAAGTTTCCAGGAAACTTGACGAACTCTTCGACGATCGTTGGTTTAGGCGTTTAGGGCCGTGAGATTGGCCACCGAGATCACCCGATCTCACGTCACTTGACTTTTTTTATGGGGTGTTTGAAAAGAAAGGGTATACAGTACTCCAGTTCCTACCAAAAAAGAATTGCGACGGCGAATAGTGCGGAGTATTGAAGATCTGGATCCCCAGGAAATTGAAAAAGCAACCACAAGTCGTATACAAAAAAACATTTTAATGTGTTTAGAATGTAATGGACAACATTTTCAGCATTTTTTGTGAAAATGTGATATTATGTTTACAATTTTGTTATTTTGAATCATCCTATTCTTTTATTGTCTGTACTTTCATATGTTTTAGCCCACAAAATCTTACTTTTTACCTAGAAATTACTGATTTTTGGTACAGTTGTTTCCTGAAAACTTTGAGCCATAGTTAAGGAAATTATTTTGTAACCTTACAAACTTCCTCCTGTTCATTGGTGTTAACTCAGGATACATATGGTTGAATTTTTTACACCTTCTGACAATGATTCGATCACTTTGTTCATGTGTATAATAAATAATTCCATAAGAACTTCGTTTGAATAATCGATATTTGCATTCATTTTGGAAGATGATTCGAAACACCGTTGATAACTATTTGTAAATTACTTATAAAAGTTACCCAACTGCTATAATGTTGATAATTCCACTGCTACCTAAATCCAAATTCTAAACAAAAATAATGTTTTTAGGAGAAGCGGCTTTATTGAGAAAACTAGACGATTTAGGTATAGACACATGATATATCATCTTGAAGCATTTTTCACCATCTTTCAATTCACCGAGAAATATACAGGGGGTTTCATTTGAAAAAATGAACTTTTGACTACTTTTATGCACAATGGAAATAATAGTAATTTTAGCACGCCCTGTATGATATGGAGTCGATTTCTTGGTGTTATTTGAATATTTCGAGTTTGTCCAAACTATCATCAGAATATTAACTTTTCATGAATTGAGAGTACTGATGTACTTAATTTCAATTAAGGCTATGTTTTGGACCATATTTAGCACAATTTATTCTTTATCTCGAAAACAGATAAAGATAGGTATAGGACATTCCTAACAAAAAAGTATTAATATACCAAAGCGATTAATTAATATACGGGGTGTTTTATTTAAAGAAATATATTTGCTAGGACTTTTTGATAGAAGTGGCAACGCCGCAATGCTGAAAATTTTTTAGATCGATAGAGCAGGTAAGGAAATGTGAGAGGTGGAATTTTCAGAAAAATTATGCTTTGCGTTTTCCAGAAACGTCTAACCTACCATCGACCATGAGTCACGCTGTATAAAGATCCGTACACACTCACTTACATTCGGTAAGTTGAACATATCCTTAAATTGCCACTGTTTTTGGCTATTATAAAATCTTTTAGAATGTTCTATCCCATGACTTAAGTAGTAAGACAAAGCCGATACTAGCCCTTTCCGATCTGAGCTCCATGGCTAGTAGAGACATCGATGGCCTTAGCTACTGAAACGACCCCGCGGAAAGTCGGTGACTCTTGGGTGAATTAGGGGTGGTCTCCGAGTTCGTCATTGACTTGGTTGTCGATTGGGACCTCGGTGTGGTTCTCAAGATAGGACCCCGTGTGGGTTCTCCAAAAATTTCAGGTCAAATATCCCCAAAAACTTTTGGGCTCCGAAATGAGACATTGAGTTAGTCCTTGATCCTCGAATCAGGATGAGGCATCCCAAAAATATTAGGAAAATAAAAAAAATGAGCATTGGCATACCAATTTTTTTATGAACTTGAATAAATTCACATGAAGTGACGTCATAAGTTTCCTAGATCTGAGCATACCATAAGGGCACTGGGCCGTATCCTCGATTATAATAGTCAGATCGTCACGGGCAGCACATCAAATGGAAGAGGCTGAGAACATATTGACAAACAAAAAATAGGACACTAAGCCGTATTTTCATTAACGATAATCGGATCGTCAAGTGTATCACATCAAAGAAAGAGAAAAAATGCAGAATTTATTGACAAAAAAAACAAAGATTATGTCAGAAGGGAATTAATCCGTATATATTAATGAAAATAGTTGGATCGCTACGTGCATCACATCGAATGAAAGAGAGAAATGCAGGATTTATCGACAAAAAAACATATATGACGCTACAAGTCAGAGAGGGACTAAGTTGTATCTTCGCGATGATAGTCACATAATCACGCACAGCACATCGAATGAAAGGAAGAAGTAATTTTGAATTTATTGACCAAGAAAAAACAAAGAAGGCACATGTCAGGAAAGCCCTGATAGTTAGATTGGAGGAATACACAATTTATTGACAAAGACAAACAGAGATTATGGTATGCCAAAAGAGTCGTAACTTCCTTGATAATAGTTTGATCGCTACTTGCAGTACATGAAATGAAAGGAGGAGGGGTGTGAAATTCATAGGAAAAAAGAGATGGTGACATGCCATAAGGACACTAACCGATATCTTCGTTGATGATAGTTGGATCGCTACTTACAGCACATCAAATGAAAGGAAGAGGGATATCTGTGTGATTCTCGAATAACTGTGAATCGGTCTTCAAATAGGTGTTCGAGTTGGTCTCGATGATATAGAGACGGATTGTGACGTGAAGCTCACCAAATGAAGTAGAAGGGAAGGGGATTATTATTTTTTCGACTAATAAAAAACAAACATGGTGAGAATTGTCAAGAGGGTACTTGTCATATAATCTTCACTAATAGACGATTCGTGATGTGTAGCATGTGAAACGAAATAAGTGGGTATGATCAATTCATATGACGGTATGTTGAAGGGTCACTAGGTTCACAGATAGATCGCGAAGTGCAGCACATGTAAGGAACATGGATGTTGAAATTGATGAAGAAACGTCATGGCGACATGTCAATCAGGCATTAGGTGTGCATGTGAAGGATTTCAAAATTTGCATTGGAGGCATACGTAAAGTTCTAAACAGTTGTTGAGAACCATAATATGAAAATTGAATTTTCAATTTTCGACATATCATTTCATTTCACGCAAAAATGAACATTTCCGGTAATGAAAAATTCATCGTAAACTAAAACAAATGATATATTTGGATCCCTCATGCTGGGAAGGTTTCCAATCCATCAAATATAGATCACTTCCAGTGTCACTTCCTGTCTTTAGATTTCGATGATTTTGACATCAATGAATTCGTTTCGATGTCAAAAAACATAATTATCCATTTCCTGGAGCCAAAAGTGCCTCATAACCTATTTCCGTTATACTAGCTGCAACAAGCTGATGTGGGTATTCGTTTCAAATGATTCCATTTGAAGATCATAAAATATATAGTATCGAGCGCCTAATGTGAAATAGCATAGGAAGAATTGCAAATTCAAAGAAACTCATTGAAAACCTTGAAATTGAAAGTTGTTGCGTCAAATTCAATAGAAGCAGTTTGAATCACAATCAAACCAAAAAAAGCTTTTCAGTTTTGATGACGGGAGATTCTGAAATTCTCTCACACTATCATCACTCAACTAGATGGGGTGGCGTGAAGTTTGGTGTAATTGATGGTAAAGGAAATTACTACAGCTTATCATTCAGGCACGTTTTTAAGATTTGGGTATCGATCGTCAATTTAAATGAATGTTCTTGAAATTATCTTTGGAAAAAGAAAACTACAAAAAGTAATGTAGGTCTTACGTGTGCTTGCATCACCAATGCGTTAATTTTTGTGATTTTCACATACACGTCCAAATGAAGAAAACTTTTGTCAAACGTAGGAAAAATGTAATATAAGGATCAATGATCAACCTATATCAACGGTTTTCTGCCTTTTCATCATGCGTATGTCTTTTGGGACGTATTTCCAAACACTATGTCACTCTGTATATGCGCTTATATTTCTGTGAAATTTTCTATACGATGATATGTTGATATTACCAATTTTACATCAGACAACATCCTCAAGAAAAAATCCACATGATGTTGATATAATTCATCTCTGAGAACTCCAAAAACGAGACTCACCTACACGTTTTGTGAACATGGAAACGTTTCAGTGCGTCATATTGTTGAGACATTTTCAATGCGATTTTCAAGACAAAAATTACCACTTCATCGTATAATACGCCACATTTTTCATTTACCATCAACATTGCCACCATCTCACTCAGACACTCATGTCGTGACGTTTGCATTTCACTCTTATACGAACAAATATTGTGACATGCACCCTATGTTTTCAATGTGAAAATCTCAAAACATTAACACACTGATAACACAAGCACACCTACGACCTACACCATCTTTTGAAATAATCTTTTACCAACCATAATTTCAAAAATATTCATACAAATCGACGATAACCTTTATCCAATTCTTGGAAACGAGCTTAAATTATAAGCCATAACAAGGCCCTGAATCTATACCATGTATCAAATCGAAGTTATCATCCAAATGGAGGACATATTTTTACCGACGCAGCGCCCTTCTCTCCCATTATGTTTGTATTTTCGTCAGTACATCACGTGTTATCTCGTAATCTACCATCAATTACACCCAACTTCACGCCAGCCCATCTAGTTTATTGGGGATAGTGTGATAGTGAATTTTCAGAATATCTCGCCTTCAGTACTTTGAGGCCCCTTTTGGACTGATTATGATTCAAACTGATACTTTTGAATCTGATGCATATTTGTTCATAACATAACAACTTTGAATCTTAGGGTTTATGAAGAATTTTTAGAATTTACACTTATTTCTATGCTATTCCACATAATGTGCTCAATAATATATTTTTATGATCTACAAATGAAATCATTTGAAATGAATCCCTACATCACCTTGTTGCACCTGTTATGTTTCTTGACATCGAAACGAATCCATCGATGTTTAAATCATTGAAATCGGACAACAGGAAGTTACCTGTTTCTGGCGGATTCGAAACCTCCTCAGCATGAGTAATCTAAATAAATCATCTATTTCAGTACCCAATGAATTTTCATCACCAATTTTTTTTATATTTGCATGAAACGTAAATATATGTCAAAAAATGGAAAATTAAATTTTCATATTTTTTTCCACAACTTTACATATGCTTCTGTCATAAGCCGTAATTTTCGAGTTTTTTTCATGGTTTCATCAACTCTACTTCTTCCGTTTCACATGCTACACTTTACGACTTGTCTATTAGTAAGAACTATTACTAAGTACCTTTTTGACACCCTTACCATGACGGGTTTCTCTCTGTCAATGAATTCATTATTCCCCTCTCTCACTTCATTTGGTGTGCTTGACGTCACAATTCGTCTCTACATCATCGAGACCGGTTCAATGATCAAATTGAGGACTTGGTCGAAGACCAAATCGAAGACCAAATGGAAAATCAATTGAATGATGACATGACATCATGCAAATTGAAATTTACTTTTTATTTTCGTATAACAATTAAATTATACCTTGATGATTGGATTGAAATATATAATAAAAACGAACTTATTATTATCAATAATTCGAGACCAATTTGATGACCAATTCGTGTACCTATTCGACAAACACATCAGCATCCCTCTGCCTTTCAGTCGATGTACTGTAAGCGACGATTCAACTATTATTAACAAACATTTGGCTCAGTTCCTTTTTAGCATGTCAAAGTCTCTTTTTTTCTATAAATTTCGCACCCCTTCTTCTTTCATTTGATGTGACGTATGTTGAACTTCATAACGTTGAAAGGGCGTTTGCATTTTGCTTTCGAGTTGACTCTTAAAAAATTGTGTTTTCTTCCTAAAGTTCTTATATATTGTAAATATTGACTTTTTGTCATCTATAATATAATTCTGTTGACACTTGTCAAAGATATCTCTCAGAACTGTGATTGATATTTCCACCAGATATGTTTTATCTCAATGTTTCAATATCAGGGAAACACAATAAGAAAAAAATCTTTGAACGACTTTTACACAACTTGTATTTTATTCATCGTCACATAAGTTGTTTCAACTTTATATTAATGATTTCAAATTTTAGTTTACCTAATCGAAGATAATGAAAATTATGGTGTGGTTTCAAAAAAAAACTTTTGGGCTTCCTATTTCTCCATCATTGATTAAAATTAAAATATGTTATTTTTTCTTCCTCTCCTCAGAAATTTTCCACCTTTTTTTTGACGATAGAAAAGCCGAAAGGCAAAAAAATTTTTTCCAAAATACTAATCTCTCTAGAACCCATTTCTTTTCAATTCTGAAAGAAACTTCCATGGAATGGAAAGTGTTACCGTATGAATTCGTATAAATACTGTAGTAGGGTGCTAATGCCGACTGAACGCCTCCCCCCACCCCTTTTGACCTTGAGACGTCACACGACCTTGAATGACGTCACCTAACCTTGAACGTCGTACACATAGTATGAGCTTGAATGCGGTGTTTGACCTTGAGTGTGGGGTTTGACCTTGACGTTCGACACTTCGACTACCTTGAGCTTGCTCCATGGCATTGAATGTTGACCTTGAATGAAATCGTGACGTGTACAGAATATAACCTTGAACAGTGGGCGTTCGGCGTTGTCCACTCCCTTGTTGGTAATTCCTATATAAGTTCAGAATATCGTATGACGTCACCTAACCTTGAACGTCGTACACATAGTATGAGATTGAATGCGGTGTTTTACCTTGAGTGTGGGGTTTGACCTTGACGTTCGACACTTCGACTACCTTGAGCTTGCTCTGTGGCATTGCATGTTGACCTTGAATGAAATCGTGACGTGCACAGAATATAACCTTGAACAGTGGGGTTCGGCGTTGCCCCCTCCCTTGTTGGTAATTCCTATATAAGTTCAGAATATCATGCTTCCACATTCAGTTTAGACACTCTAAAATACCCAAATAGGTAAACAGAAGTACTTGTCGAATTCCAAAGTGAAGACAACGAGTATCAACCCATCCGAGAGGGCGTTTTCGTCAGTGAGGTGAATATATATTTTATTTTAATTAACCGTAATTTCACTATATTTATGAATATGGATAATTTGAAATTTGACATTGAAAAAATTAATTTTTCTATAATTCAACAAAGTGAAGCTTTAGAGCAGAAACCTATAAACGCTCTGGTTATTGATAAAGAATATAAAATTGAAAAAATGTCAATGTATTCCACACGATATGGTAAATCAATTCAAGTAGTTTTATTGGATGAGGAAAGTGATACTCCTTTTAAAGCATGGCTTCCAAAACGTGTCACGGAGCAATTACCAGAAGACTTCATTCGTGAAGTGAATTCATCCAAAGCCAAATTCACACTTACTTATATGGGTCAAAGTTCGCAGGATTATCCTGGTGCTAAAACCCGATCATTGATGAAATTCAATGTTTTAGATTGAACATTTTGAAATTATGATTTTTTTTTGTAAATAGTGAAAATATGGTAGATTAATATAAAATATGTATCAACTTGGTCACTTCATAGACATAGTCAGATTTCAAGTGAGTATTTTTTTTTATATTATTTGCAAACTAATGAATGCCATTTATGAATTTCCAGAACTCACCATTCTATAAATATGTGGATGCAATATTCAGCCCAAGAGTGGCCGGAAGCAGTGGATTTGGATTCCGCCATAAGAAAAATGGCTTGGGAGATGGCTGATCTGAGTTTTGATGCTCTACATTCATCAAATTATGATTTGAGTGTATGTTACGATGCTGAAGAGGTGCGAAAACTTTTGGAGCTTAGTGAGAAGTATGAACTCGGTGTGGCATTGTGTCATAAATATTCATATGGGAGTAGAAATTTGGATGAGTTCTGTGAGTTAATAATTGAAGCAGACTTGAAACATTTTCTTCAAGACATATGCACCTACCTACCGCAAAATATCATAGAGAAATATCAATTGGAACCACAGAGTCCCAACCCGCAACTGGAAGAAGCGATAAATGATGGTGTTGTAAATATTTGAAATCTGTTGTATATGTTTGTGAATAAAATAATGTTTCAATCCATATTTGTTTGTATCTAATTGTTTGGTGAATAAAAGATATAACATAATTATTGAGTGTTTTATTATTCATCAATATCGAATATTTCATAGCATATTACATGTCAATCTTATTACAATCCAGTTTGAACAGAGCCATTAAGAGCATTATATGATAGAACAGCATCGTGGAGGATGAGTGCATATACTTTGGTGTTTGCTGGAAACTTCACCTTGCGTGTTTCGAATTCTATTTTGATGTCGACAGTGGATGACTTCATAGCTTCGGGTTGATGGGAGCAGTCGATAATGAATAGTGGGTTGTTGCGAAAGCTACCAATATCCATCATCGGTTCACTCATAGTTTTATAATAGTAGCTACGTTGGAAGTTTTCATATGCATAGTAAGCTGATGAGTCTAACTTCTTGTCGAAATCCAGATTCCAACGCTCATATGGGTATACTTCAGAGTTCAGAGATAGTCGAATATTATTAATATTCACATGTGTGAATTTCGTTACATCTTTTGACATATTTTCGGATTGGTCGGTGTTTTGAAAGCCGATGATGATATATCGTGGTCTTTCGAGGCTGCTGGTTGTCTTCACCGCCCATATATCCGAGGATGTATCACGAAGTGTGGGTAATTCATAAAGGTCCCACATACGATAAGCCACCTTCACTTTAGCATTATTACCATTTTTATTTATGCGATTCAATAGTTTCAGTTTCTGTCGATCTTCCGGCACAATGTGCCTGATTCTCCATTCTATTTTATTGATTTCCAAATCTGCATCGACTTCCCCAATGAATGAATTTTTGAATGAGCGAGCTATAATCAAAATGAGCTCCTGCTTCACATTCATTATCCCCTTATTGTAATCTTCAGCAAAACCCATGAGATACTTCAAGGGTAATTTACCACTAAATACATTGCTAACGGGATCGAATATATCTTGTTTATTCACATCGAGTCCCCATCCTATCGGTAGTAGCGAATTTGCATGCGTTTTTCCGAATGATATCATCGTTTTCATTGTGGTAGTTATGCCGGGTTTTCGAACAACAACCACTTGCTCACCACCCATTTCATAGCGAATTTCGTCGAAGAGAAAGGCGAGAGCATTATTGGATAGGTAGCACCGCTTTGTGGCATCAGATGGTGTGAACTTCCCCTCGATATAAATGTAACTATCTGCAATATCGAGTATGAGATCTTGATAATTGATTGGAATTCGTATTTCATCTGAATTTTTGTAATATGGTGAACCATACGGCTTATATGTATGCTCATGAAGGCTGATGAGGGAATGGTCGAACATGGGCTCCTCGAACACTTCCAATTTATCACTTGTGGTGATTGTCGCCATGTTATTACTATTTTTTATATCGCACCTTCAAGCCAATAGATTTGAGAAAGTTCAGGCTACTAGCACTTATTCTATATCTTGACCGTTTGGCAGATATACGTGGAATGAATCGACTGCTGGATTTTCGCTTCTTTAAATGCACATGATCATAGCCTCCACCAAATACATTATGCTGACTCAACTGCTGCCGCTGCGGCAATCGCTGACTATTGAAGCACAACCCCATTTTTAGAAACGATAATCGCAGAATTTATAGTTCCATCAATGAATATCACCTGCTCAGCGTTAGGAAGTAACAAATACTGAGTAACAATTTGATCAACTTCAGCTTTATATTGACTTTTTTCAAAGATGATCATCGCTCACCATCGTTTTTGCTCGATCGTTTGAATGCTTATCGAGGGTTGTTTTTTCAAATCAGATTGCAGCGATTTGATATCCTTATCCATATGCTCATACTTTTTTACAAATTCTACTAATTTCAGTCCAAGCGTAATGAGATCTTCCCTCACTGATACGGAATATTTTTCTACTCCATCTAATTTCAAATTAATTTTGTCAATATCAGTATCTAATTCTCCTCTCATCTTTGAGATGTAAAAACCGACATATCCTCGATTAACACAATCCGTACTCTCTTCAGGCTCTGCTATATTTTTCAAACGTTTATTTTCCATATCAAAGTTTCCATCGGTTGTTAATTTGAAACCAACTCCAGGCTGCCCACGCAAAACAGTATTTGAAACTGCCTTACTTCTGCGACCAAACTTATCGATGCTTCCTTTACTCATTTTCTTTATGATACACTAATGACAGTCATCGATGTTCTGAATCAACGTATGAGAAACGATGATTGTTACTAATGACTGTCGTCGATGTTGTGAATAAATATATGAGAAATGATGATTATTATAGCTTTATCAATTCCAATTTGACTATTATTTTTTCACCATTGAAATTGATCAGATTACCATTATCATCCAATATGCGAAGAGTGATATTGTCGAGGTACTGACGACCACCAGGTCGGATTGGCATATAAATAATATTTTGTGGCTCCTTGGTGAGTTTGTAACCGGGCTCTACATCAATATCAAATTCAAAGATGCTATGGATTTCATCGCCATTCGAATATGCTCCAGCTGTGACATTACAATCCACACGAATAATCCTCACCTTATTGATATTCACGGGCAATGTTGATTCATGTATTTCACCACAATTGAAAACATTGTCATCGAACCCTAGAAGTTCAGCAATGCTGTTTTCATGTTTGAGATGAATGTAATATTTCGATCGCATTTCACATTTCAGAGTGTTGTTGTTTGCACGTAGGAGAAATACTTCGTCGATATTTTCTTCAATTCCATTTTCTAGTTGCACTTCTTTGGATTTCATGAATCTTTGAATCACCTTATTAATTTCATCAATTTCATATGCCCCAGGTGGAATTTTTATAATAGTGGGGGGTTAGATAATTGTCTTCGAATAGCCGATAACATTATTCTTAGCATCTACATTGAATATGGAATTGTAGGAGTAGAAACCATGTAATCCCAGACCATAATTACTATTGGTATCCAATTCGATGGGTGGGTAGAAGTTGGCACTCAACTCGCTAGAGAATCCCGACAATGAAAACGTGCGTGACATGACTGACGAATTTTCGATGATTCATGTCTTTTTATTGCTGACAGCAGAAATTGTGGACCAATCGTCGCTTTTTCGGTGGTCTATCCATATCATTATGTGTGACTACATTCACATCATTCACTTTACAATAACAACAAAAAATTTTTCTTGTAGGTGGACCATCATTCATATCGGAATTACTACTGCTACCGCTGGAATCATTGTAATGCTCTTGACAGTACTGATACTTCAAGACATCAATATCATTTTGTAGGTTTTGTGGTAACTTATCCCATACAGATGCAATTTCATGTGATGCACACCCAATCAACACCTCTTTCGGCATATCAGCGAGTTGTTCTTTACTCATTTTTTGTAAAGTGCGTACTCTGGAATATGCGATCAATGAATGACTCATCCTCTTGATACTCTCCCTATCCTGTACTGGTGTTAACTCCATGTCTTGTTCTGAAGAAACTTCAAACACAAATGGCCACACCATACTGTGTTGAATCGTTGTTCACGCTTATAGTTATATGTGATAGTATTGATAGGATTCGAACCCATATAAAAATAGTGAATCAGTTCTTTGGGAGGGGGTAAATCGCCAAAACTATCAAAATATTTTATCGAAGTTCCCCTTTTTCTATATGCTACCCAATGTGTCCCTTGACCATGTCGACTATCCAAATTTACTATGGCAGATTCATATCGGAGTGGTCCTGATTTTGGTAAATCGTCACGCATATATACCCCCCGAAAATATGGAATCGTCATTTTCTTAGCGTAATAGTTGAGGTCGATATTGGAGAGAGCTCTTTTAGGTAGCAAATTTATGAGTTTTTTGAATTTTGAGGTTTCAAATAGACTCCTAATCCTTTGCGGTAAGGCTTCAAGTAGATACCACTTCCTTGTTTACCTATAGCAATTGCCTCCATGTGTTTATTATGGCGATTTGTCTCACTCAACTGCTCCCTACTCGCTTTTGCCGCTTGAACTGCTTTCGTTATACCAGCAGTAGCACCGGCTAAACTACCTAGTGCTGATAAACCAGCAAAAATTGGAATGAGTGGTAGTATTCCACCAATTTTAGGAATCGGTATGATTCGCGGTGTGCGAATTTTCTTTTTCCCACCTGCAGTCCTCATATATTTGCGTGCTGCTTTGAGTGCAATTTCAGCTGCTCTTTTAGAATTTTTGACAACAAATTCACTTCCACCCGCTTTGTGTAGAACATCACGCACTTTCTGAACGATCCCAGAACCAAAAGCTATCACCTTAGAAGCTTTCAATATTTTTTTAACTTTTTTTTTCTTAATAGAACGCTTTTTCTTCGGAATGTGTGACTGCTTGGGAGATGAGTCACAACCCATACCAAATCGGCGTTTCCCTTTCATTATATTCGTAACTAGCCAAGCAGCTCCTTTTTCTCCAATAGTAGCGTCTTTTGCTTTGACACGATTCCAAGCACTTTCTGCAAGCTCCTTATCCGCTATGTGTCTAGCTGCAAGATTATCAGGGTTCTGTGAATATGCAATATCGTGTTTTTTGCATGCAAAATCCAGCTGATTGACACCCGAATCACCTCTCAACAATCTTTTCTGCAATTTGGTGCCCGGACCGCAATACTGATAGCCAGGTAAGTGTAATTCAAATGGTAGATTATTGATGAGGGAATTGATCAATCCTCTACCAGTTTTATTTGAATGCAATTCAGTAGATCTGCATCGACTCATAACCCCTATTTAAATAAAGAAATCGATGTGGAACCCTGCTTATATAGTCTCCAACTGTCATACAATGCGCATATTGAAGCAGAAGCAGCAATTTTCCATCGATAATTTCGATGAAAAAGTGGGTGGTGGATCGGGAAGCGGTGTCAAACAACGTCACGGATCTTTACTTCCACTTTCTATTCGCGGCCTGATTATTGGACCTTCTAACTGTGGCAAGACAAATGTTATGATTTCTTTGCTAACGCATCCTCTAGGATTACGATTCGCAAATGTTTATCTTTATTCAAAGTCTCTTTATCAACCTAAATACGAGTATTTACGTGAAGTATTATCTCCAATCGAAGGGTTGGGTTTTTACACTTTTGCCAATAATGCAGGTGAAATAGTAGAGCCTTCAGACGCCAAACCTGATTCGATATTCATTTTTGATGATGTTATGTGCGAGAAACAGGATGTTATACGATCATATTTCAGTATGGGTCGTCATAAAAATGTGGATTGTTTCTATTTAGCCCAAACATATTCACGAGTTCCGAAACAATTGATACGAGATAATGCAAATTTTATCGTAATGTTCAAACAAGATGATATGAATCTCAATCATATTTTTTCCGACCATGTATCACCAGATGTAACATATAAGCAATTTCAAGATATGTGTGCGAGATGTTGGGAAGATAAATATGGATTTTTAGTAATTGATAAGGATCGAGAAGTGGTAAATGGACGTTATCGAAAAGGATTCGACGCTTTCATATATCCTTGACGTTCTTGAAGAATTGAATCACTTGAGTGCTAGATAGTGGAGATAACACTTCATTATACAAATTCTTGGAGTGAATTATGGAGGGAAAAAATGATGATGAAATATGTTTAAAAAGAAAGTTAATTGAAGCAACGGATGCCGTTCGGAAGAAATTCAATTATATCAAAAGTAGTCGTCTAGGTGATCAATCAGCACTCGAGAGGATCTATGAGCCAATAATAACACCTTTGAAAGTAATATCTGCCAATACTGAAGGAGCATCTCAAATGAATCAAGTGATGCAGAAAACAAAGCCTGCTACACCATTAACAGCCAAAACTATAATTGAAAGTGAGTGGAAACCGAAATTTGAAGGGGCTTCCTCGAAGGATCTTCAAACCTCTCAATTGACAACTTTAGATTCACAATCACCTAATGTATTCGATGATGGTGATGAAGTACAAAAGCATATAAAAAAGTTACTATCAGGAAATCCCTCTTACGATACAGTCTTTGGAGTACACATGAACACTGAAACGGGAAATTTACAAATGGGAGTAGCTGATGTGGAATTTATCGATGAGAAAATTGTGTTTATGAAAAATGGTAAAACTATTGGCTCTTATCAGGGCACTCCAAAACTATATAACTTGATATTCATGAAAGTACCATCGAGAAATATCCCCTCTTCCGATATGACCACATATGGTGATATACTCAAATTAACAAAGGCTGCATATAAATACAATGAGAGAAAACAAGGTCTTCTATCGAATAATTGGAAGAAATATAGAGAAATAATCCTACCATTATTATCCAATGGAAACCCTAGTAGAGAAGGTGCTGGCATGATCAAAATACCCACCCAGAAAAAATATATCAGAAATAAGCATACAGATTATGTTTATTGGAATGAACTCGAAGAATTGATTGATCGCCTTCGACTACTTTGGAGTTCACGACTGGCTGGACATACCGGACATGATAATGAAATATTAGCCATAATTGAGGAATTACGTGAAGAAGGATTAGTCTATTGATCGCAATATCATGAATATGATGTGTGAAACTGGCTCAGTCGATCACAAACGATCTAACTATGCATACCACAATTGATAAATTTGGTCGTAGAAGAGGTGATGTTAGTAAACCAATAGTTGGAAGATCTGGTGTTGGATTCATTCTCACACCAAATGGTGATTATGATATTCAGAATAAGCGGTTTCAAAATGTTGGTGAACCTGTAGACAGTAAAGATTCTGTTACTAAAGGATATGTTGACGATCACATTAGAAAAGTCAATGAGACAACTCTGAAGTATTTCCAAGAATTCATTGCATCAACGCTACGTAACATCGGAAAACATATTGATTCAAAACATAATGAGGTGCAAATAATCATTGACAAAAATGCACTCATCACTTCTGCATTAGCTGATCAATTGAGTAATGTGGAAAAGCGAACTGACGTAATAGCTAAGTTGGTTGATACTTTTACTGAGCGAGTCATTGAAGTTTAATAGTCAATCGTTACACTTGCACCTGAACAGTAGAAAAGTGATTCCTCAATTTTATCATCTTGAAGAAGTCTTAGAGCAGTAATATGAGTAATGCAAAATGGCAGGTTGTGAAAGAAATACACAAGCCGGCGCGTCGAAATTTCCCCCGTCGGAAGACAATAATAAAGGGTTTTTCTGACTTGTGGCAGATGGATTTGATGGAAATGCAACCATATTCTAAAGAAAATGAGGGATGTAGGTACATCCTTATAGTTATCAACTGTTATTCAAAGTTTGTATGGTCAAGGCCGTTGAAGAATAAAACTGGTGATTCAGTTACTGCAGCTATGGCAAGCGTGTTGAAAGATGCTAAATATACTCCAAAAAATTTACAATCTGATCATGGTACTGAGTTCTATAATTCGAAATTCTCATCGTTAATGAAGAAACACAGCATCAATCATTACTCAACATTCAGCACAAAAAAAGCTGCAATTGCAGAACGAGTAATCAGAACATTGAAGAGTTGTCTTTATAAGGAGTTTTCACTTCAAGGTCATTACAAGTGGTTGAACATTCTTCCTAGAATTACTCGTCAGTATAACAACAAAGTTCATCGTACGATTGGTATGAAACCTGCAGATGTGAAACAGTCTACTAAATTGTCAATGTATGCCGAATCTAAGAGTCCACATGTGAAACGTAAAAAAAATACGTTTAAAATTGGGGATAGTGTTCGAATCAGCAAATATAAAAATGCATTCGATAAAGGTTATACAGCAAATTTTACAGCTGAAATATTCAAAGTTGTGAAAGTTAATAATACAGAACCTATAACTTATGCATTAGAAGATGTGAATGGGCAACCAATCAAAGGCTGTTTTTATGGGCTGGAGTTGAATAAAACGAAAGATCCCAATACGTATTTGGTGGAGCGAGTTTTAAAAAGAAAAGGACATCGCCTCTATGTAAAGTGGCTGGGGTTCTCTGAAGATCACAACTCATGGATCGATGAAAATTCTTTAGTGTAATGACATTATCATGATTGTACTCAATATTAGATAAAAAATAAAAAAATAGTGTATTAAAATTGTTTTATTTATTAAAAACTAAATAGAATAATAACCTTAGAAATGATGCAAGTAATATGTAAACTATTGGTTTTATTTTTCATAAATTCAACATATTGAAATCACTTCAAGATGTGTATGTTAGCATAAGATTTCCATGAATCCTCCGTCTCTCTATCCGCTCTTCATGGGTTAGACACCAGCACTCTCGAAAGTGGACATCTCTGTTGGGGTGAAATTGGCCGACATTCTCACACAATTGCCAATCATTTCTACAAGCACTGCATAAATTGTTCCAACAATCCACACTATATTCACCACATTGTAGACATCGCTGGACTAATATATCGCAAGTCGCTACACAATTTATGCATATATTCCTTGAAATGCCCATATTATTACACATAAACTCTTTCGAACATTCTCTGCACTGCTGGCGGTAGTCACTTACTTCTAGAGTTGAACCATTTATCCTCTTCCGAAGTGGGTCTGGATTCCTTGCCACAACACATCTACGACACAGGCCGGTACATGGGTTGATATATGTTTCAGGCCAATACCCATGGCAGTTGTAACACACTATATGTTTGCCAATTTTGATTGGAAAGCCGCGTATTGTCGGTTTTGTATCCCACTCTTTAGGGAAAGACATATTCACTGATAGATGTACAAATATTCAATCGATGAATTTAACTACACTCTCACGCTCCCATGTTTCCCTCTTATAAACAGGTACCGTGAAGAGTGGGGTAGAGTGGAGGGAGCTACCACCACCACTGTCAAAAATCATATAAAAATCGGTGAGTGATTGTAAACTTCAGTCAGTATTCAAGTATCACCACAAGAATACATTAATATGTCTGCCCAGAGAGCTGCTGTGTTAGCATTATTATCTCAGAGAGATATTAATAACCATGAGCTGGTGGAAGAGTTTGAAGACGTTGGACAGATAGTGGGTGTTGACGAAGAAAATGATGGTGGAGATATGCAGTATGAGGTGAATGAGCAAGGTGCAGAAGGTGGCTTAAATATCGAAGACGATGAGGCAATTGAGCAAGGTGTTGGGGATTTAGACATTGATGATGATGAAGAAGGTCTTGTTGAAGAAGAAGATGAAGGTATCGCAACAGATTCGACTCACGAGACTGACGACAGCGGAGTAGTTATTGGCAATGTTGAGTGGTTGAATATCACTGAGACATTGGATGATCCGTTAGATTTGTATTGTGTAACGGATAGCCATGTCAGGATCAAAACGATTGACGGTGAAATAGAGAAGTTGTGTTGGTGTTGCTTCCGCTTTTATTCTGTGCGGAATAACAATGGAGGGTATTATGAGCACGTCGACATTCATTACACCGCCCGCTTCATGGAGATGGGGCAAACATGGTGTAAAGCATGTGATAGGCCTTTGACCAACTTTAGGAGAATAGCCGTCTGTATCATATGTAACAACACCCCACCTCTGGAGATGTAACCGTGGACCTTCGGGTCAACAAAAAAAAACAGCCCTTTTCAGGGCTACATTATTTAAACAAAGAGTAGATATCTCATAATGAGATTGCAACAACACCCCATCTGCGGAGCAGTTACCGTGGACTTTCGGGTCAACAAAAATACAGCTCTTTTCAGAGCTACAAACAAAGTGTAGATATCTAATAATAAGATTGATCACTCAGTCAAAGAAATAGAATATTTTGAGTGTCACATAATCATACGAAGAGTAGTTTGTAATATATGGATATACCTCTGAAATGTACATCCATATACATATGAGGTATGCACAAATGTGTTATAGAATATGTAAGTTCTCTGAATATCTTATCTTTGTAAAATAAATCACATTGAAAAATGATTGTTTAAGCGTCCGAGTGGATTTGAATCTGTTTGATAACATACTAGCTCTCTCTTATCTGAACAATTGCAGAATTCATGTCAAGATTTGGAAATATAATTTTCATAAGACAATATTTCAAATTCGAGGGGTGTTTATTCAGAGTAGTCAATAAGAGTAATTGGTATTGTAATTCAGAATATTTATTTCAAAGGTGGAAAGGAGAGAGGGAGGTAGACACTGCCCCAACCACGCAGTGTCTCGTGTACACCAACCAAACAAAATGTGTACTCCGAGGAAGGATAAAGGATGGGTGAAATAGGGAAAAAATAGGGAAAAAAAAGGAAAGGATTACAAGTCGTCGTCGTCGTCGCTGTCATCGGGTCGGGGGAAGTACTGCCACATCACCGAACCCTCAGAAAACGCCATTTCCTCCGCAAATGCGTCGTCGTCCCAGAGATCGTCATCATCATCATCCGAGCTGCAAGAGTCTTCGGAGTGGTCTTCGGTACTGGTCACATGCAGTACCTGGACCGAAGATGTGGAAGGGTGATGAGGCGTGGTGGTTGAATCGGCCTCCATATCTGGATTCTCCATATCGGAATCCTCCAACTGAAGATCCGGGAGTGGCGCTGTAGGTTCTTCCGCCTGGGGTCCGGTCGTGGAATCGGCTTCCTGGTATGTTGACATGCTGACGATAGCTACTCAACTGAAGATTACATTGAGGAACTCCTACATTTATACTCTTGCACAGGAGGGGGTATAGTGGGAGGCGGAGTGGGGGGGAGGTGGGGGTCGCAAAAAACGCGCCCCGGATGCAAGTGGTGGATGTTGAGCGCCCCAGGCCGCGAAGCGGCCTGCTGAGCGATCGCTTCACGATCGCGAAGCGATCGTGAAGCGATCGCGAAGCGATCGCTTCGCGATCGCCTATACAACCTTTCCCTTCGTTACTTATCCGAATATACATTGCTTGAAATTTCTTTATGATACGATATAGCCCTATTTTTTTCACTACTACCAAATAGAGTGGTTAGGTTGAATGCTGCCCCACCCACGCAGCATTCCGTGTGCACCAACCAGGTACTATGTGCACTCCGAGGAAAACCTAACCTAACCTACCTGATCATCATCATCATCATCTATAATGATGATGTCAGGTTCGGGAGAATCAACCACCACGATGATATTTGGTGGAGCGATTTGATGATCTTCAAGCCACAGTTGATCCACAAGTTCTGGGCTGGCAAATTCATCATGTTCAAACTCATCTTCGTCTGAGGTTACATCTTGTTCTTCATTCAGCTCTATTGTTGTATCTGAATACCCATCGAATTCATCATCGGGAGATGTTGAATCAACTACAGCAACTTGAATGTCACCATAGGACCAATTCTCTGGTGGGGCAAAATGAGGTTCACTGGTGGAATCAGCTTCCCGAATAATTGGTGTTGCTTGATTCATGATGAACGAACAAGTTGAAGAATATTGAGAATACAATCTTATTTATATGATTTGAAGAAAGTGGGGTAGAGTAAGGGAAGGGGAATATGTGAAAAATAAAGACCCACTAGGTTATTTATTCAAGTATTGATGTGAGAATTGGGGAATAAATCCAATATAATATTCATTAGATTCATGATTTCATTTTTACACATTCACATAAATGAAATTTGTTTGAATATTGTTGAGAGAAGTAATGATGAGAGAAGTGTCAAAAGGTTTTGGAATTATACTCAGAGCATTACTAGAATCACCTTTATTTATTCTCTAGAAAAAATAACTATTTTACAATTCACACACTTTCAAATGATGGAAATTCTATACAATTATTCTATTTAACTAATTTTATTCTATATACTACATGTGACTAGAAAATGACTAGAATGAAGGAATAAATACTGCCCCAACCACGCAGTATTTTGTGTGCAACAACCAAAATAGATATGCACTCCAATATTCCTTATTTTATTTTTTCATTCATAACATTCATAACCTTAAAATTAACATGCAAGTTTTTATTATATTCCTAAAATTACAATTTTTTTATTCTAAACATACATCTAACTTAAACTAAACAAAAATATATTTACAAAAGGGGTTAGGTATTAAGGAACCCCTGGCACATGGCATCCCATTCCTGAACAAGAGGTCCATATTTTTGGATGTAAGCCAAACTCTTTCCTTGTTGCGAATCTTCTTCTTGAAGTTTCGCCCTAAGCAAAGAGAGTCGCTTCTCTAATTCCAGTTTCTGGGCCTCGATGGTGGAAATATCCGCCATCAAGGCCCTTTTTCTGGAATCAGAACCATCCACAACCTTCTTTTCCCTCAAATATCTCTTTTTCACAGACTGTGCATAGGTAATAGACTCTTTGAGTTTATTACCCTCTACCACAGTCTGTGAAAGGACATTTTCCGGGCCAACCTCTTGTTCGGAATGCTCAACACGTACCTGGGGGGTGACTGGAGGGGGTGACGCATTCCGATGGACCTGGGGGGTGGCTGGAGGGGGTGACGCATCCCGATGGACCTGGGCGACGACTTCCACCAAGTTCTGCACCTCCATCACTGGAAGGGGTGCTGTAGGCCAACCACCGTAAGGTGAGTTCTTTTCACACTTTTTGCGAAAAGCACTCAACTTACCACCCCTCCCACCTTTGGCTTTGGATGCCTTCACAGGTGCGGACTTCTTCACAGGTGCGGACTTCTTCACAGGTGCGGACTTCTTCATCTTCTTGGCCCTCTTCACCGGTTTCTCGAACTCATCCCCTGAATCGATGGGGGATAATGGTTCGATGGGCGATAAGAAGCTTTGAAGATGCGATAAATCCGCCAGAGACTCGTCCAGGTCCGGGTTGTAGACATTCAGTAAATCTTCAATTTGGGGTGCTGACGAAGAAGTTGGTCCACTGAATGTCGACAAAGTTGGTGGGGGGTCAATCTCCTCCTCCTCGGGGGTTGGTTTGAAGTCCTCGAAAAAGAACTTCAAGTCAGGAGCCGCCACTTCCTGGGTGGAAGTCATCCCCGGTGGTGGAATGGGAGCTGCAGCTGGTGTTGCAGCTGGTGGTTGTACCATGATGTCCTGTAGGACAACCACCCTCCTCCGCTCTACATCCTCCAACTGTCTCTCACTGAGAGTGGTAATCGGGGTCATCAGAGCATTCCTCAGAAAAGACATGATTCTAGAAAGAGAAAATGAAAATATTAGACAATATAATATAAATAGTATGGAAGTGTGTACTTACATCAAGCTGCTTGGAATTTTCAACTAAGTTGGCTGGCAGGTATCTCAGGTTGGCTGCTTCTTTCGAAGGAAGACTGCAATCGAATGATGAACTGTGGCCTCCTCCTCATGTTTTATAGCCGTATGCTCCCTACCACTTCGGGTGGGAATGGGAGTGGGGGTGGAAGTGGGGTAGGATAATTCGTTTGAAATATTCGACAAGTATGAATTTTACAATTTGTTGAACAAACCAGGTAATGAGTGAAAAAATTCAATTACTCGATTGCTCTTCCAATAAGGCAATGAGTAAATTTAATTTCTTGTCACTTATACTGTTTTCATCTTTCAGTACATTCAAAAGAATTCTTAAATTTTGTTCGGAACTTGTCTGATAGAATTCAATATCGTTGTGGCCCCAAGGTAATGTCTTGGTGGTATTAGGAATGATGAATCGCTTATCATCATTATGTGATAGCGCGACTTTATTGCACATCAACGTGTAAATATCATGTAAATCACTCCTGAATACATTCATCTTTCTAAATATTATACCGCCTGTTTCAACAATCCTAATGTAATCTTCAATTGAAATTTGATTTTTTATAACGGATTTTTTAATACCTTTTGCTTTCTTTATTTCATCAGACACACTTTGTACATGATATGCTTTCGCACCGGTGCCATGGAAACTGATGATGGGATCACTCGGAAGTTCATCCTTCATATTTCCAATCACCGATTTGCTAACTGGCACATTGAATTTATTACCCAACCTATAGTTAGAAGTGTCAAATTTGTCAACATTTGCAATCATAAAATTATAAAAATTATCCGTCATTATTTTCAGTATCAAAGAATCCGTATCGGTATAGAGAAGAGAAGCTTGTGGTCCGTAATGTTTTTTGATGACATCATAGAAAAAATCATAAATGACTGTTTTCGACATATCCAATATACTGAACCCCAAATACAATGGTTTATTATAACAAACCTTAACTTTATCCATATGTATGACGACAAAGTCTTCCGAAAATATGGATAATGTTTTGAAATTGGGACGAGCTATCAAAGCATTGGCACCCATACCTCTTCTTATGGATTCCCAATGTGTGACAATTCGAATGTCTCTTCTATTGTTTACATTTTCCATCGTTTTGCCAAATATGGAATTTATATTCAATTTGAAGTAACCCTTCTCAAACTTATTGGTAGCCTTATTTCTCAAATTTGTATTTAAATCGATATATTTTTTCAGCCACGGTGACTGATTGAATCTGAGAATTCTATGAGTTTTCATCACCATCAAACCATTACGGACCGCTTGTTTCAAATTCCTATAATGAACGATATATTTCTTTTTATCATTCAAATTAGGAATAAGTTTGGGTATTTTGGACTTTGAACCAGGTGGTATAATACTTTCAACCAAAAATGGTAAATCCGAATGTAGATCGTGTAACTCGACAGGATAATGCACATCTACTTCAAGTATGTATCCTTGGGGGCTATCATCTGGAATACTATTGATATCCAACTGACATATTTCACTGGCGGTCAACCAAGTGAACCCACCAAAAGGTAATGATTGAGACATGCTATGACCATACAGATTTGTTGCATCCAAATACATTATGAAAGATGAAGGTTCTTCGGGATTATAATTTGGAAGAAACTGATTGTTTGCAATATGCTTTCTCTCCGAACACTGGCTTACACCACCACGTATACCGTTTTGGAGGAAATGCACCATATCGATATCAGTTAATAATTCCAAGTTGACACCCGTATACTTCAACATAGCATCCCAAGAAAGACCTGGAGAAGTGAAATAGTGAGCAGGATCCAATTTATATGTATCTAAACTCATATTTCTAAAATTTTCAAAAATATCGCACAACAGTAGAACATCAGATTTTAGGTATATGTCAGAATATTCACCCAAATCTTGACAATTGAATGTGTTCCATACCTGCTTTACTCTATCATAATCCTCATCAGAAACATGTTTTTCATTTAATTTATCATAAAAGTCCACCTTTGATGGTATACTAGAATAATTTAATTTATCTAAAGAATCGATAAAACTGTACGGAAAAACACCTTTCTGCCTCATAAGTTTGAATTTATCCTGTTCCGGAAAATATTTTCTTGTTTCCACAAAATGTTTTTCATCTAAATTGTCACCTAACTCTTGAAGGGAAGCAGCCATAAATTTAAAACTATCGATGAACCTCAATTTCAAAAACTTATTTTTCGTCACTCCATTGTGATCTACTATTCTCTCCATAATTATATGTTTCGTGAAGGAAACATACTTTTCTTTAGTTTGAGCAATGACATCAACTTTTGTTTTGTTTGTGCATAACTCTTTTATGAACAAATGACAGTCATACCCACTGAGATTATGAAAAATTATGGGTATAAAGTTGGGCAATTTGAAATTGAGGTTACAAATACTATGTGCAGCTCCATTTCTTTTTTTCCCCGTTAGATGGCAGTGGTCACGCACCTTAATATCACCATCACCAAATGGTTCTCCACATATACCACATGTGGCGGCAATATTGAAATCATGCTCTTCCTCATCAGTCAATGGACTCATTGGAATGACTTTCTTCAAATATTTGTGATAAATATTGGTGACATCAGCCTCCAAGTTTGACACAAACACTTTAGCTGCATCAGCACCTCTATATAGTACAAATTTAGATATAGAATCATCAAAAGAGCACTTTATGAGGTAAGAAAAAGCATATGGTTCATGAAGATATGTTCGATTTGTATAAGAGTTAGCAGGATTTGGCTCATTAGTATGCACTGGTTTCAGAATAGATTCGAAATCAGCATATACAACGAATGGAACCCTCAACTGTTTCTCGATATTTTCAAATTTCAAAATATTCTCAGGTACCCTTTTACCAAATTTATCAACCCTGAAATTTGTGGATGGTGTCGTTGTCGATATGTGATTACAATCATTCAACTGATGTCGCAATAAAGTTCGTTCATTATCAAAGTACAATAAACAACCATCACAAAAATACTTTTTATGACCACGGGCAGATATTTGTGATGATACTAGTCTCGATAAATCCTTAATCCAACAATAATGACTATTACCAGAATCATCTGTAATAATCAACAGATTAACATGACTATTTAATCTACGTTTAGAATAGTGTAACGGACCCACAACTTCATATTCAATTCTACCATTTTTAAAAACATTTTCCAACCCATAAACATTGATAGAGCAATCGTTCATAACCTCAAACTTAGGAATATCTTTCAACTTAACTGGAAATTCCATACCTGCTACATTCAAGACGGTTGAGAAGTGGGGATATGATGAAATTTCATTAAGTTTCTGACTGGCAGGGTATAAAGCTGAAGTCACAGCCCACGCAAAGCAGCACTGATCTTGATTAAGAACATTCACCACACTTTTCTTCAATTCGATGAACCTTGGCAATTTGATGTATGAAGACCCTCCGAAGGGGCTATACTTGTTGATATTCACCTCCAAGTACAAAATTTTCTCAATGGTCCAACCTGAAAATATGGGTTTTCTCTATAAGTCCATCATCATCAACATTTTGACTAGATCACATACCTGAATCCCGATCTTGAAATTCCGCTGCTTTAACAGTTAAACTATCTGCAAAACTGCTATAAACCACATCCAAATCATTCGATTGATCAATTACTTCATTGGGACTATTAAATGATTTGATGTCTGAAAGATCCTTAGTTTGCAGACTGTACCGCCCAAACACTTCCATGTTCACTTTCATGCATTTATGGATATCCAACACTTCTTCGAGTAGTTTCACTACTTTCTGCTTAATTTCATTGAAGAATGTTGGGTAATCCATGTGGTGGTTTTCACTGTCCACTCGGTAGCTCACAATTCGACACTTGAAAGCTGTATTGACAATTTTCACACCTTCCCCATATTGAACACATGCATTTGTTCTGTGCTGCAACGTCCTCCGATGTACATTCATCTGATCGCTTGCAATAGTCAAATTGCAGCAAACGCATGTTTGCAGTGTTGGAAGTGCTGGGGGTGTCAACCGTTGCCTCTTCGATGTTGGAGGTCCATCACCATTTGCGGGTGTGCAGGAATCCCGCTGATGACGACGTAGGTTGTCACTACGAGTGAAACTTTTTTTACAATCAACGCACGAATACATCTTGTATATAGAAATATATACCGTACGATAAGGAGAATTTGAAATGAGTGAAACGTTCACACCACACTCCTTATAAAAGCCCAACTCCTCCCCCCCACCATAACCCAAATGAGAGCTACAAGGTCAACATTCAATGCCACAGAGCAAGCTCAAGGTAGTCGAAGTGACGAACGTCAATGTCAAACCCCACACTCAAGGTCAAACACCGCAACGCCTAATCCCACTGTATATTCTGTACACGTCACGATTTCATTCAAGGTCAACATTCAATGCCATGGAGCAAGCTCAAGGTAGTCGAAGTGTCGAACGTCAAGGTCAAACCCCACACTCAAGGTAAAACACCGCATTCAATCTCATACTATGTGTACGACGTTCAAGGTTAGGTGACGTCATACGATATTCTGAACTTATATAGGAATTACCAACAAGGGAGTGGACAACGCCGAACGCCCACTGTTCAAGGTTATATTCTGTACACGTCACGATTTCATTCAAGGTCAACATTCAATGCCATGGAGCAAGCTCAAGGTAGTCGAAGTGTCGAACGTCAAGGTCAAACCCCACACTCAAGGTCAAACACCGCATTCAAACTCATACTACGTGTACGACGTTCAAGGTTAGGTGACGTCATTCAAGGTCGTGTGACGTCTCAAGGTCAAAAGGGGTGGGGGGAGGCGTTCAGTCGGCATTAGCACCCTACTTACTGTCACCACGACAAGAGGAGATTTTTAATTTTTGGTGACGTGAAGTCGTAATGTTATGGAAGAAACGAGTACCTACTTGTTGTCCAACCCGCTTCTATCGAGGTGATAAAACAGATCTCTTCTCCTTAAACTTTGAAGTACATTATTGAGGATGATAGTGTTCCCCGTAAGAGACATTTTATAACAATACTCTTGCTTATATCACATTGTGTAGCGTTCTTATGGATGATATCTAATTCAATTCCGTAACGAATGTGTGTAAAACAAACTGAATACGAAAAAGTGATTGCCGTATAATTCAAAATTCATATTGAAGTAGTAATTTCGAAAGGATTTTTCTCCCAATACGATCAAAGTTCATGTAAAAGTGTTTTCTTCTGTTTATTTACCACATATCTTCACGAAGAGGCTTTATGATGATCATTTCTTTCTTCTTTCATTTGTGAGTTCACCATATTGCTTGTTTAATATTGGCGAAGTAGAAAGCCAAATGACTGACTTCTCCTGAAAATATACCCTTTACTATTCATTGTGAGATTAATTTCAAGCATTCATTTACTTATACGTTGTAACCCCATTTTTTCTTGAAGCATGTGGATCTACAATAATGCTTTTCCAAATCTCATTTCGCTGAAGACCATCTTTTCATTCCATAAAATTTTGAAAATTGCAATGTAGCTACTGTTGATCAAATCTTATTTAGTAATAGAATTTTGAATCCAATGAATTTGCAGAACTGTTGAATTAATTTTTTACTGCTCTCAAGATGGAAAATAGTACGGCTCTTAAATTCGAATGCCCTCTTTGCCGGACAATCATCTAGTACTTTCGATATGCTATAAATACTGGACGCCGTTTCATGGCTACAGAATATCAACTATATCATACAGTCAGGAGACGCTTTTATGATCGTCTCAGGTAACTGGTTGGCTCTGAAATTCTATCTGGTGACTATCCCCCGGAAAATTCTTCAGGGCAGACAATGGCATGCAGATGATTGGTCAATATTGACGTTGTGGAAAATTCAAAGTACAAATTTCTTCTTTGATGACTGCAGCAAGCTCCTCGTATGAGGACATCTGAAAGTCAGTTTTACCTTGCTATACCTTGCAATACCTTGCTATACAAGGCTTTCACCTCAAGTTTGTGTGAATCATTGGTTGAGAGTAAGCACTTATTGACCTGTTCAGCAGGAGTTTTTTCATGCAAAGCAGATGCATAATATATCCTGATATTGAGGAGGCGATATATCACTTTCTAGTTGCACAACCTAGCTTCCTAGGTTTGCTTTCAGAATCTTGAGTTGAAGTTCTAAAAAGATCCCGCTCTTGGTCCGATCTAATAGAGAGGATAGTTGTAGTCTTATGATAGACGTATATTTCCCCTTTAGACTCAGTACCGTATTCTTTGAATATTCACTAATGTGATACATAATACATAACAAATGAATTCCAGAAATAGACTCAAATATGGTAAGCATAGTGAACACAATTATTCGCCATTCACAATTGGTCATGCGATTTTACTGTTGGTGTACATTCAAATTACTGAAAATTTGTATGGCTTTCTGGCATATATAATAATAATAATAATTTATTCATCAGTAAATCATAATACATAAATATGAAATGAAGTATATGAAGTACAATATACCTTGATGAATGAAGAGATACTTCCACTGAGGGTAAAACCCTGTGTGTGGGTAAATTACAGAACAATAACAGAATAGAACAATTATATGAGTAGTGCTTGAGAGCTGAATAAATGAACAATAAACAATGGCATCACTGAAGAGACAATCGCAAGATTGCTCCTTTTGCGTGACATAGCCTCTAGAAATGATGAAAATAATGTTACAAAAATCTTTTATATAGCACATAACACAAAATTTAAATTTTCACAATCCAAGTCTATTGAATAACACAATCGGTTTGAAATTTCAGTGAACATAATATTCATATTATGTTCTCTGAGATTTCAGTTACTCTAAAACTCACCAATAATAATAAAAAATAATAAAATATCAATGTCATACATTCCCGCATTGATAGACAAAATCAAAGGTTACACAAAAAAAAAATTAGAAACAAACAACCACATACAGACAGATCACGGAAGTTCATACTTGTTTGTGAAGATAAGAAATATTGAAGTTTTACACATTATATATAGGTATTGATAAACTAGGGAGATACAAATATTGACTAAATTAATAATATGAAATATATAAAATACAATTATATACATATAATGAGTAAAATTCAGAAAGGGCCAAGTTCATATATTGGTAGTGCGATGTTCAAATTTCGTGTTTTAAAACTGTTTATCTTCTGTCTTGTGTTATTGGATCAAATTAAATTATGAACACTCTCTCTAGGTAAGTTCTTTATACATCTGACTAGTTTACTTTTGAATTGGTTGATATTACGTATATATACCTACATACTTTTTGCGCAAAGTGTTACATCAGCTTGCACATGAAGACATTTTACTTTTCACTTGAAGATTCTACTTTAGAGTCCAGAACCTTAGAGAATATTCAGAAGCATTATATAGCATTCCAGATGATCCCTAAACATTTTGAAATTTTGTGGAATTTTCTGAAATCGTGAAAAAGTCTCTGAGACTATTCGAAAGGCTTGCTTTCGAAAATAATATTTCAGGATTAGAATTTTCTAGCGATTTGATATCATTCGTGTGTTGTGAAATGGTCGAGAATATTCTGGAATGTTCGGAAATACCCTGGAACATCCTTGATCAATGTGGAATATCACAGAATGATCTTGAATGTTATGGATTGTTCTGAAACATTGTGAATTACTCAAAGTATTTTTCATATAGGTGGTGGTGAATATCGTATGAAAATCCGTTTAGTGGCTTTTAAATTCACCGAGTTCAGACAGACAGATATAACAAAGGAATTTCATTTTTGATATGCATTAAAGAGAGAAAACGACACAAATCAAAAGGAATCGGAAGGCGATTTTCATAGTATATAGAGGTTTTGAAAACGGAAAAGATTTGTTTTTCGAAACGTTAATCACTTAAGAAAACTAGGTATCAATATTCAATTTTTATCAATTGATTTCTTTTATTTGCAGGCGAAATTTATGAATAATCCAAGTAACTGAGGGTTAGTGATTTTTTCAGATTGTCCTTACTACACTTCAGCAGATTCTCTATTGATTCATTTTATATTTTTCCAGATTGTAAAAGATTATAAACCCAGAAAAACAGTATGAAATACTGAGTCTTCTACAAAAAAATGTCGTTTGAAGTATCATTCAAGCTGTTTGTTGAAATTAAAATTTTTTCAATTTGTCATTCCAATGATGATTTTCACTTCACCCACTTTGAGAACTTTCCCAAACTCTGATTTCGTCCTCAAAAAATTACTTTCATTTCTTTCTTCTAAAGAATGGACTTACTCTTCACTCATTTGCGACTCCAAAAATACGGTATCTGATACCGTGATGTGTCCCCTAGCTAGCAACACTCTATGTTTTTGAAAGTAATCACATTTTAATTTGGACTTTTGACAAGTTGTCTATCAGAAATTGTATATCCAAACTCCGAAACTGCCTATTTATATAACAGGATACACTTTCACTTTCCGATACACATCTATGCTGTCAAAAGAAAACTGGGGGAAATTTTCTCGTAGAAGTTTCAGTTTTCCGTCCTCCAGGGCAGTTGAGCAACACCATATTCTTCTTGTTTTAGAAATCGGAATTGTACTGCGTATTCTTTGAGTTTCAATGGCTGACTCAGTCTGGCCGATGTAACCTATTTCAATCTGTTTTAGCTGATACACAAGGAATTATAATCATTGAGTAAGAAATGTTCCTAACTTGAGATTGATTCATGAGTCCCGCTTGCAGAAGCTATCATGCAAAAAAAAATATCATGGTATCACTTTAATGAAATGAATGAAAACACTTTCGTCTAATTAACATTAGTTGATTTTATTTATACGACTGGTTTCGGGTTTGACCCCATTATCAAGTATAATGGGGTCAAACCCGAAACCGGTCATATAAATAAAATCAACTAGTGGTAATTAGACAAAAGTGTTTTTATTCATTTCATTGAAGTAATCATGAATTACCACAAAATAAACAAGTCATCAATCACACTTATTGAATATATTATAGTTGATTGTGTTAGTCTGTTCCGATATAAATTTCCATCAATGATTAGACAGTTATATTTGAGCAATAAAAACACAATAATAAACTAGCATGACATAAAAATACTTCCACACAATTTCAACACATGAAAGCTTTCCTTCACCAGATCCACATGTAATTCTAACGGTGCGAACCTAGTTATTATGGAAATTGCAATGATTTTCTGGGCTGCTGTGCAGGGTTGCTAGCTCATTTCGACGCGTTGGCGTCGACTGCAATTGAAACAAATTTAATTTCATCTCAATTGTCTGGAGTGCGAACTACTTCGGATACAAGCAAAATAGTTTCTGGTCCAGTTTTTTCCTAAGGAAATGAATGAATTGGAATATCATTATTACATTTCAACAGAAGGCGCTGTTTAGGTTAATTTTCAACCTTGATTACAGAAGGTCATGTAGGGAAATAGTTTAAGAGAATACAATATTTACTGTGACAAGCATATTCATCTTGAAACTTTTGAAGTTTCATGAGAATACAAAATACATTGACCTACAATTATAAATTGCCAAACAGTATAAAAACACTGCCACTAATTGCTTTGAAACAGAAACTCAAATCATTTTCATCAACAAATTGCTTCTATATACTAGAGGAATTTGTACTGTTATACACTAGACGAATTTCTACTTGAATTTGTGAATATTTCATATTTTTTTAAATATTTTTTATTTTACATTATTGTGTACTGACTGTTACCTTGTATAGTTCAAGTAAACGATAAAGTGCAACCTACAGTTCCCCTTTAATAATATAGTTAGGGGGCTAACTAATTTTGTCATTCAATAATCATTTCTGATTATTTTTTAATCCTTTTCTGCCAGTCTGCTTCGGTAATATTAGATACTTCTTCTTCAACTAGCTCTATTACCTTCTCATCAGATTTTGAAAAATTATTTTCACGCCTGATGCTTTGTTTCAATTCTCCCCAAATCAACTCGATGGGATTGAAAACACAAAATGGGGGTGAAGTCTCAGTATGGTGTGTCCATACTTTTCAGCAATACTCTCAAGGGCATTCACTTTTTCAAATGTTTTTTTTCTGTAAAACTTCAAGTAGTTGGTTTTTGGTATAGTTATCTTCAAAATACAGATTGTTATCCATTAAAATACTTTGTATTTCATCTTTCCACGAATTTTTATGCGGTTCTTTGTAGAGATGTCGCAAATGTTAGAAGGCGTTGTCAAGAACTGTTACACTATTCGCATCCAAATTTGGGATCCATGTGTTTTCGAACTATTCTTCACAAATATTAGCTTCAATGTTCTTATGATAGTCAACATCGCAGTCCTCAAGTTTTTTTCCACATATTTTTAAAGAATTCGGAACCCATCCTTTACTTTCTCCGCAATGCATAATGATTAGTCGCGATTCTTTGTTTGCAGGCATATTAGGTCTATACATTCTCGAACCGTCAGTCAGTCGAACCATCAGTAACTGTGTCGTGAGTGTCATACCAAGTTTCGTCCAAATAGAATATATGCCGTTGTTCTTGTCTATATTTAGTTTTTTGTTATACGTATTTGTTACGCAATTCCACTATTCTTCATCTTTCCATAACTACTTGACGTTTGTTCATTATTTCAAATCTAAATCCTAGTTTTTTTTCAATTCTGAAGAGTTTTGTCATAGCAGCTCACGTTATGGCCGGAAGTATTCAATTTCTTGCTTATGATTTCGATTGTAGGAATCTCATTGCTTTTGAAACAGTTGTATATTGTTTTTTCAAGGATTTTATTAGATGAACATCTAAAGGTTTTGGTAATCCCGTATCACATCGCGTCTTGCGTTCATAAGGTATGTTTTTGACTATTTTACGGTCAAATCTGATGTTGCTTGTAATAGTTTGTTTCCCTCGAAACCAAACTTGAGATGTAGATTCTCATATACATTGAAACATACTCTCTGTGTTCCAATATATAAATGCATCCGAATCTTATTCACTGGTATCTCTCTTTCGCATTGTTCACCAACGCTATTGGAATCAATACACTGGAAAAAGTCTGCGTTGTTATCATACTCATTATTAGTACTAGTACTTGTCCAAGGACGCCACATTTCAAACAGATAAAAAACATTTTAAGTAATTATAACTGAACCAATATCGAATTTCAACACTCAAATCGCGATCAGTTCCTGAACTGAACAGCGACGACACAACAGCGATACACATCCCCACCGTCACCGTTATATTACTTTATTATATGACTTTTCAGCCAATCATAAAACTCGGTTAGTAAAAATGATCCAATACGAACCGCCAATTCTTCAGTCCACATGGACTAATTCGTAGCGGCATTAGTTCTCTGTATTGGTTTGTTTGGCCTTTGAAATGCCGAAAGCTTTAACTATTCACAATGAGAATTACATTAATATATTATTTCCATTCATTCAAATATTTTGCTTATTTTTTAGCGCGAGTAAGGCTGTAATTCACAGAACCAATTTTAAAGCTTATTCACTACAGATATGTATGTGGAATAGCTGTACTATGAGGATTTCTCCTGTTGAAGTCCTCAGCATATTTTCGATAACTTCTTAAGATATCATCTAATATTCATATTATTTGATACGCTCTCGAACATTCAAATGATATATTCGAAGCAACTAGCTCTTTAATGATATTTTCAATTTCCAAAGCCTATAAATCTTGTACCAATCACTAAAAAATCATATCTTGCAGGGAAACTTTTCATGACAATTTCCATTGAACAAAAGATTTCATAGGAGATACATTTCATGATACCATTTCAATTGTAATTTGATATGAACATCTCTGATTCCTGAAAACTGACGACAACTGTTTAGATAACTGTGCGCAAATTGAAAAAAACGATCCAATATAAATATAACACTTGGTAACGGGTCACGTGTTTCGTGGGTGAACTGAAGACTATTTGAGACATCATTCAATTTCATCCAACTTTTCTTCTCTCGGAGCAATTTGTCATTCTGTGCCAAATGTGATAAAATTAAAAAACTAGCTATTGCTTGTGATTTTGTTCGCGTGAAATTCAGTTTTTTGGGTTTCCCAAATTTAGTGAGAGCAAAATGTTATAATTTATTTGATTTATAGAAAAAGCCATTTACTACTTGTAGAAATATAGTCAATTAAAGTTTTGTTCAAATCACCTGAATGGTATTTGCGAAGAATAAAAAGTCAAAGTCGTCTCCAGAATTTAATATCACTATCAGATGTTAGAACGGTAAAACCATCAATCAGTAACTCTTTCGAACCTATATAGGTTCACCATTAGCTGATTATTTGAAATTATGCAATAAAAGAAGAACAACATAACAATATTTGATACAATGAAGTATGAAATACTTACATGGAGAAGAAAATATTTTATAATGTAGAAAAAAAATATGTCTCTTGTTTACAATGAAAGAAATGATCACAATGAGAAAAACGGAAAAATTTGTGACATAATATTTGCCAGTGATTGAACTGTGGGAGGCTTGAAGTCATCAATGTGGTTAGAGAAAGAACGTTTGGTGTTATAATTATCAAAGTGTAGGTTTCTGAAATCATCAATTAGTTTAACATATCCAGGAACGCTTGTTTAAATTTTCCTACCACTTTGCCCGACATACTGAGCAGAACAATTTGGTAGTGAACACGAAATTATGTAAACGCCTGATTTATGAGCAATTGGTACTTTATCTTTAGTACTGACTAACAATTTGGAAATAGGATTCATAGCATAAAATGAAAAATTAGTATTACAGTACCGTCTGAGAATATTTGAAATAGCATGTGAAACTTTACCTAAATAGGAAATAGAAAAATATTTATTGGAGTTGTTGGTAGAAGTTAAACTACGATTAAGAAATTCAGTTCTATGATTGTAATGTATAGATTCTATTGAATAGATGAGCAGGGAAACCATTATAATAACCTATTTGTCTAATAATATTCAATTCTATATCGAAATTTTCAGGTGATATCGGAATATTAGATAGTCTGTGGAATAACGAATTAGAAGCTGCAAATTTATGGGAATATGGATGGAAAGAAGAAAAGGAAATTACTGAATCAGTTTGAGTAGGTTTTGTATCAATTGAAAATTCAAGTTTGGAAAATTTATGGCTTTTTCACTAAATTCAGATGATCAGCCGCATATTAATGAACTGAAATTACACAAAATGACCTGCACAAAAAATTACAATTGTAAATGCCCGATAATAGAAAAAACTGTATCCATTAAATATTTGGGTCTTGTTATTGATCAACATATGAGATGGGACAAACAAATTTCATATGTAATACAAAGGATGAGGCAACTCATGCGTAAATTTTATAGTCTCAGAGATATTCTATCTAAAAAAAACTTATTATTAATATATCAGTCTTTGGCAGAATCCATTATAAGATATTGCATGACATCATGGGGGGGGTACTTTCGACAACCACATTAACAGCTTACAAATAACACAGAACTCAATTTTGAAAATAATTTTGAAAAAAAATAGACGATTTTCAACGGATCATTTATATCAAGAGACTAAATTACTAAACGTAAGATCATTATACAGTTACCTGTGTCTAATATGGATGTTCCCGAAATTTAGTAATTACTCAACACATATAACGGTAAGAACTAGAGCAATCGAGAATTTAAATATCAAAATACCTTTATACAAGAAAAGCCATACACAAAGATTCGTGTTTTATTATGGTCCGAAATTATACAACATACTCCCAGTAGAATTGAAAATTATCAAAGGAATTAATAAATTCAAACAAAAGCTCAAACAATTCATAATCGAAAACCCTCAAAAATTTGACATATACTAAAAGGAATAAAAAAGAATTTTACACATTGAATAGCAACTCCTATACCATTTGTATATTGTTGTATATTGTATTTTTTTTTGTTTTTGTTTCCTCAGAGTTTGAAAAAAAAATGTTTATTTTATTTTTTTCTCTTTCTCACTAATCTTATTACCATGAATTATTATAATATTATCATATTTTTTTATTATTTTATAAAATGTACTTACTGAGCTCTTATCTTGGTGAGTAACAGATTACAATACAGGCATTTCAATGTCTAGGTGAAAGTTACTCATTCAAGATAATTGAAATTTATTAATTATGTATGTCATACAACAAATTGTATATTAACATGGAATATTAACATGGAAAAAATTTAAGTTGATCTGAGAAAGGAAGAGAATTGTCTTTTGCGAATTCCATAGTGAATCTTATAAAAGGGTGTAAGGTGTTAATGAAATCTAATAGAAGGTTCATTTCTTCTTCTCCGTAAATCTACTGCCATCCAATTTGAGATATAATGGACTTTCACTAGAGGTTACTTGAATAGTAATTTTATAGAATTAATTGTCAACACATGTTTCACTCGATTCTTTGAATTAACATAATTTTTTCATTCATGAACCTCTTGATATAAATCGAACACTACTGCATTGAATTCACTATGGACATTGTGTCTTTGGACATTGTGTGAGAGTGAAATAATTTCAAGAATGCAAATATGACGGTACATCAAAGAAAGCAACATATTCGTCTTACGCAAGTGGCACTGGAATTATTCCACAAAATCACTCTACCCGCTATGCCCCTTGAGGGCGCCACTGAAGAGACATTTAAATAGTGACACGCGACAAATAACTTCAAAAGAGGCGGCCGACGCTTTCGATCATATAACTTCACAGATAGTATCAATAAGCGTTGGAATGATGTTATCAATACGATATATTTCGTATGATACGGTGATAACTAAAATATCGTGAAAACTAATTATGTCTAAATATTTTATTTTGAGAAAGACAATTTATGTTTGAAAAAGTTTTTATCTAGGATTTTTACCTTTTACGGATCTATAAAATATTCAGAATATAAAATTCAAAAATAAATACAAATGTAGAAAGGGCAAAAATCACTGCATTCAATAAATTAGCTTTTTGAAAAAAATCTAATTTGTCAGTTGTTTCAATTTATAAAATTTTGCATATAAAAATAAATATATATCATATGGTGACGTTCATAAGACTATCCATTTTCTTTATCCAATTTATTTGAATCAAAACATTAAAGATATATAGATATTTATAAATATAAATTATTTATAGATATGATTTAGATATAATTTATGTGAATAAATTTGATATTATTATTATTGACACTGATAATATCAAATTTATCGTAGGTTTGATAATGAAGATGGATAAAGTCTCCGAAACGTCACCAGATAAGTATACAAATAAAATAGGTTTCCGCGGTTAGAAATTTGAACATCTGAATTTCCGGTAGAACCGCGCTCAAAGTTTTGCATTGTTCCACATTTTGGCTTCGACTTTGAAGCCAGTTTTGGAAATTAGAAAAGTATGGCTCTACCGAGAGCCATACTTGTGTGTTATGATGTTCTAGTCTTGCCAAATCTTCGAAACGGTATGACCATCATTCTATGTTTCATTCAAATAAAAAATAGATTCACCCAGTGTTCTGGCTTTCTTAACTTATCTCAAATAGTTTCTTCTATAATTTATCAACATGCTCTTTCTATTTTGTTTCGGCTCCAAAAATCTGTTGTTTTCCGGATATTGTATTTTTAAATTTCATGGTCTCCATGTTGAATGGCTTTTTATTCAACGCGCTATCGAAGTAAACTGAAGAGTATCACTAAGACTAAGACTAACCCTTCTACCATGGCATTTAAACTCCCAACAGAGAATAATGTAATATTTCCTTCCTGGAAAAAGACAAGTTTGTCCTATGAATGGGTGCAGTATGTCTGTTGACGGTATCATTCAAAGGAATATCTATTTATACCTCCTTAAAAAAAAACATGTTTTTTCAATCCCCTTCAACTAAATACTCATCTGTTGGAGAATGTCTTGGTTACTACTGGACATATTTTCATATTTGTCGTAGTTGATTCGTTATTTTGTTTGCTATGAATGGGAGATTTCAAAAATAGATTTTGTATATTCATTTATTCAATTCGTTAAGTGTGAACTTTTGGAATGCAGTACGCCTATGGCACTGTATAGTGCCGATGATCCAAATTGGTATAGTTGAAGTAAACGATATAGTGCAACCTACCTTTCAACAGTTCCCCTTCAATGATATAGTTATGAAGCTAACTGATTTTATTATTCAATAAAGATTCCTGATTATATAAGAATGACAATAACTATATTTTATATTATATTTCGTTTATATAGATGAGTGGAAAAGTAGGGATTCAAATACAGAGTGATGATTGCAAATACTCCTGAATACTACTTCCTCACATATATATAAAATCGATCGCTTCAAAAACACTTCACTAACTTTCTTCGAAAGCTTCTGATAATTCTCCTTTCATATTCTCTGTTCCACTATCACTGTCGTCATTTTAATCAATAATGAATTCATTTCCATCATCAATATGGAAGTGTCCAATCTCCATATAGTCTTTTTCAACTAAAATTACTTTTAACTCCTTTTCTACCAATCTTCTTAGATAATATTAGATACTTCTTCTTCAACTAGCTCTATCACCTTCTTATCAAATTTTGAAAAATTATTTTTACGCCTGATGCTTTGTTTCAATTTTCCCCAAATCAACTCGATGGGATTGAAAACACAAAAATAGGGGGGAAGTCTGAGTATGGTGTGTCCATACTTTTCAGCAAAACTCTCAAGGGCATACACTTTTTCAAATGTTTTTGTTTGTAAAACTTCAAGTAGTTGGTTTTTGGTATAGGTATCTTGAAAATATAAATTTTTATCCATTGAAAAACTTTGTATTTCATCTTTCCTCGAATTTTTATTCGGTACTTTGATGAGCTGTCGCGAATGATAGGAAGCATTGTCAATAACTATTACACTATTCGCATCCACATTTGGGATCAATGTGTTTTCAAACCATTCCTCAAAAATATTAGCTTCGATGTTCTTATGGTAGTCAACATTGCGGTTCTCAAGTTTATTTTCCACATAGTTTCAAAGAACCAAACTTGATATGTAGATTCTTATATACATTGAAACATACTCTCTGTGTTTCAATATTCAAATGCATCCGAATCTTATTCACTGGTATCTCTTTTTCGCATTATTCACCAGCGCTATTGGAATCGCTACACAGAAAAAGTCTGCGTTGTTATCACACTCGTTATTACTATTAGTACTTGTCCAAGATACTTTTAGACAGATAACAAAAATTTTACCACCAATATCGAATTTCAACACACAAATCGCGATCAGCTCCTGAACTGAACATTGACAATACGACGGCTCGCATTCTATTCGTCACCGTAACATGACTTCAAAATTTAATTTTATGACTCTTCAGCCAATCATAAAACTCGGTTGGTAAAAATCATCCAATATGAACCGCCAATTCTTCAGTCCACGTGGACTAGCTGGCAGCGGCTATATCTCTTTGTACTGGTTTTTTTGGCCTTTGGCCTTTGAGGGCGCCGATAGCTTTAAGTGTTCACAATAAAGATTGCTTCGACTCTACCTTTCACATATTTCTGCCTCAGTGCGGCTTGCCGTACTAAAGCAGAAATCTTAGCCGAACAGATGCAGAAGGCTGTCATTCTTGGCTCACTGCGCTTGCTCGGGGCACATGATTCTCGGACCCAATGATCACCTACCCCTCGGTGTGAGGATTGTTCATTGGTTGATAATGCTGGCGCGCCCTCCCGAATGTATCGGGGCTTCGGGGAATAGGGCCTGACCAGCGCACACTACAGTGAAAAAATAATAATAAAAATTATGGTTGATGATGCTGGCGCCACTTCCCGAAAGTATCGGGGCTTCGGGGGATATGACCTGACCAGCGCACACTACGGTGAAAAAAGTTAATATAATGAATAATAATAATGAATATACTGAAAGAACTCATGACCTTCTGGAACGATTTTGATGATTTTCATGTTCTGGATGCGTCGTCGTCGAAAATAAGATAATAAGTATTGAAATATGATAGTTTATCAATAGAAATAATAGTAGTATTCCAACTCAGGAACGGCTGAACAATTTTTATGAGTTTTGTCTTCATCGAGAATAGGATAATAAATAATTATGAAAATAATAATAAAAGCACTGAAGAACGCCTGGAACAATTTTTATGAAGTTTGTGTTTTGTGTGTTTTTGGATTTCTTTTTTTCAGATATAAGATAATAACTTCCGAAAAACGATATTTCATCAATAAAAATAATGATGACAATAATAATAATGTAACTCAAAAATGGCTGGACCCATTTCTATGAAGTTTGTGTTTTTGCATCAAATCTCAGAACTTCAGCAACAGTGTTTTCTTGTTTGAGTTTGATGTAATATTTCGGCAGCAATTCACATTTCAGAATTGAACTAGTTCAATCTTTATCTTGAAGATGATCACTTGGTGACTGAAACCCGTGTCGAAGTGTAAAAAAACCGGTTTGGTGTAGGGATAGAACTCCAGTTATATTCATTACTATACCAAAGTTTCCAAATAGTGCATCACAAGTATTTCTACTTCACTATCAAATTTGTACTACATATTTAAAAAAAAAAACTAGCGATTCGCCTCGGCTCCTACGAGTGCATTTGGAACTTAAGATTCATAGTGAAACATAGTTCAAGATTATTGATTCTCATAACCGTCGTTTCTCTTGAACGAATATTTCGATTGGGATAACTTGAAGATTTCGAAACCTTCAAGTTGAATGAAAATTGAATATTTCAATTTTTATTTTCATTTGTTATTTCAGATATTTCAAACATATCATATTAGACAATGGAAGTCCGAAGTAATGAAATTCACCATGAAACTTTGTCGACCACCTTCGAATAAACATATTTTTGATGTATTGGATTATATTATTGTATTTCAAGCGGAAATTTACGCTATCGAATGTGTGCGGAGAGATTGGATAAATCCAACCTCACACACAAGTCAATTATAATATTCTCGGACAGTCAAGCGGCGTGGGTAGCTTTTTGCTGCAATCGAGCAAAGTCTAAATTGGTAGTAACTTGCCAAAAACGACTCTCCTCGATAGGAAGACTTAACAGATTGTCTCTGGTCTGAATTCCTGGCCATACTGGCCTGAAAGGCAATGAAGCTGGTGACTCCCTTACAAAGGAGGGTGCTGCAAGCAGCTTCATCGGACCAGAACCTCTCATTGGCATCGGCTTAGGCTTTGCCAAACAAACATTGAACACCTGGATGGCAAAGAGCCGAACTCTTACCATCTGACCTGAAAGACCACACACCATAGAAACTAATAGGATTCGTTCAGAAGCTGGCTTTATTTGGCCGAGTGTGAATAGATGAGACCTACAATAAACCCTTGTGGGTTGCGGTGGAGGAACGAATAGACCCACTCACTTCAGACCTAACCCAACCTAACCTATATTATTGCAATATCCATAAGGATTTTCGATTTTATTAAATATACTCATTGTTTTTATAATAATATAACTTTCTGAAGGTGAAATGATTTTCGAAATCGCTTGAGTAATTTTTGGGTTTTTCTTTTATAAACAAACAAACCAAACTTTAAATCTTTTCGTTTCATAATATTGTTTTGAATAATGTATTCAAAACTTCTGTTTTATAGTTAGAGGACTGGTGGCGTTGCACAAAAATCTAGAAGGTAAGGATGACTTTTTTATCGTTAGAATAATTCGAAATTCTTCATTTCACACCAGAAAAAATATTGGTTGCTAGTTTTATTAGACACTAAACTTTTGCTTATTTAATGAGAACTTCATAGAGATAAAATGTATGATCATCCTTTCGAAGAAATGGCGAAGGCTGTGGGAAAAGAACTAACATTTTTAACATATAGTTAAGAAAATTTATCAATAGTACTACCGCAAAACCTCATTTTCCAATGGAAACTTTGTTACTCACCAACACCAATACCATGAGAGCAAACAGCATGAAAAAACCACGAGTCAGTAGGACGAGTGGTTATTGTTGGTTTTCAAGGAGTTTCAATTGGAGGATTGGTGCCAATTTTTTATGAAGTCATGTGAATCATTAAACTGTGACCATTTATTTTTCACTTCAGTTTCTTTTACCTATTCATTGTATTGGAGAGTTTTATTCGATGTATATATTCATTTAATATGTCTCAGTGGGTTAGGGTCTATTTACTATCATAATCATAATAGGTATTTATTCGAACCTGTGGATTTCTGTAGAAGCCTTTATGCAGAGTGTCAATATTTTGTCACAATTATACTTTGTTCATTTCTATTCAGTAATAGTGATATACATTGTCAGAATGATTCATAACTAGGCCCTGAGAGTCACGTATGATTCAAGAATATAATTATTCATTTATTTATTTATTCATTCGATTTTGACCCAACAGGCCAAGACGGCCTTATTACACGGTTAACAGCTTTACAAAAAATATTTGAGGTGTAGTAGTTAGGCTATGAACCTGAATCATGAACACAATGTATCATGAATTGCAAGGGCTTGTAATCAATCAAAAAAAAAATTTAAAATATCGAAAAATCCTTTGAGATCTGTAACATTTCATAAGGAGATGTTCAGAATATGATTAATAATTACTGTATAAAAAACTTTAGGAGGTAGAGAAAAATCTACATTTACAAATACATTGTAACTGTTGAATAATTTCATGATACTTACGAGAGGAGCACTTAAAGTTAAGAGAGAATTTGGTATATTGAACATAAGTATTGTACGAGTACGCCGCCCAGGTACATTAAAAGGGATAAGTGCAAGAATTTCGGGACTGTTTAATTTACTATTAATCACCTTGTACAGAAACATAATAGCAGATAGATTTCTTCTTTGGTCCAGGGACATTATTTTAAATTCATTTTTCAAATGAGTTGATCTTACTGTCTTATAGTCAGGTCACAAACGGTATTTTCTATAATACAATATTCTCAAAAATTTATTCTGTACCCTCTCAATTTTATGTAATGAGGATGTATACTCCGAGAACCACAGTAATGATGCAAACTCCAACTTAGGCATAATTAGAGCAAAGTAGAGTAATTTTATTGTGGTAGTATTTGTGAAAGTTGTAAATTGCGTCATCATATATCCTAGTGTTCGGTTGGCGGTGGATACTATATTTCCTATATGCTCCGCAAATGAAAAAACTATATTGTAGGTTACACCAAGATCCTTAATTTCTGTACATCTGATAAGTTTCTATCCCCCCATCTCATAATTAAAGATGCCTGGTTCTTTAGTGCGTGTTATACTCATCACTTTACACTTAGTGAGATTGAAATGCAGTTTATTAATCAGACTCCATTCTTAAATACTATCCATGTCCTTCTGCAGCATAACACAATCTCGCACTGACTGTATTTTTTTATATACTTTGAGGTCATCTGCAAACAGGAGGCATTCCGAGTATTCAATAACTGAAGATAAATCATTTATGAATATAATGAAGAGGAGAGGCCCCAAATTGGAACACTGTGGCACTCCAGAGTTTGCATGATATTTTCCTGATACATTTCCTTTGTGTCTGACAATATATTTCCTATTTTCCAAGTAACTTTGTATTATTTCAACAAAATTCTTTGTTAATCCGAACCATGTCAACTTTTTCAGAAGTACGTCATGATTTACACGGTCAAATGCTTTGCGGAAATCGGTAAATACCGTATCCATTTGGGATTTACATCCAAAAGTTTCAAATACCCGGTTTCCTATTATGAACAAATTTGTATTGATCGACTTATTTAACATGAATCCATGCTGCTCAGATATTAAATATTTTTCAGTATATTGATATAATTTACTGTATATGATCTGTTCGAACAGTTTGGATGGAGCACCACATATAATTGAAATTGGTCGGTAATTTTCAATGTTCATCTTATCACCAGATTTATAGATTGGTGTAGTGATGGCTGTTTTCCATTACTCTGGAAAGACTCTCGACTCAAGAATTCTATCGAAAATATGAACAAGTGGTTTCTCCAACCATCCACTACAACCTTTTAGGACATAGGGAGGGGCACCATCAGTGCCTGCA
This sequence comes from Leptinotarsa decemlineata, assembly GCF_025532065.1. Classification (NCBI taxonomy): domain Eukaryota; kingdom Metazoa; phylum Arthropoda; class Insecta; order Coleoptera; family Chrysomelidae; genus Leptinotarsa; species Leptinotarsa decemlineata. The sequence continues at coordinate 9,362,787 of NW_027412703.1, read as the reverse complement.
GTTTTTATTGGTTTCAATTTCATTGCCGCTTCCTCAAAATCTGCCTCAGAAATAGCCTTAATTGAAAATATATCGTTAACGTCCCCTACAATATCTGTATTTAGGCTATAGGAGGCTTTATTCAGATCATATACGGAAGAAAAAAATTCTGCAAAGACTTCAGCAGTGTCCTCTTCATTCACTACGTTACTTTTATACAGAACATTTCCGGCATCAGTACAGTTTGCCCTTTTACTTCTAACATAGTTCCAAAAATAGCTCACATTCTCTGACATATTATCCTGCAGCTCTTTAAGATACCTACTTTCTTCTTTTTGTATAATTGATTTCGATTTCCTTCTCATTACAATATATTTTTCTTTGTAATAATTCGATACCTTCTGAAGCCTTCTATATGTATCCTTTTCTTTCAACATACTCTTTATTTCTTTTGTAAACCAGATAGGAAACGGTTCATAGTTTTTATATATTCCAAACTTTGGAACCGAGTCTGATATTATAGTATTCCATATTTTATAGAAGGCATCTAAAGCCCGATTTACATCGGATTCTGATAAAACACCCGCCCAATTTTTATCCCGTACTTTTAAGACTGAATTTTCGAAATTTGCTTTTATGAAATTATATTGGTTTTTATTGTTCATCTGTTTGACAGATTGATTACTTTTTCTATATTTAATATTTATATTAAGGGTTGAATGGAATATGTCTTCTTTGACAAACGGTACAACTTCTCTTTGCACATTACAATTTTGTTCACTATTTTCCGATGTGATTAGTAAGTCGAGAGTTTTTCCTTGAAAATTTTGTATGTAATTAAAAAGTTTGAAAGAATTAACTTCTATACACTCCTGTAATATTTTTAATTTTTGATTACATGCGTTGGAATTAAAATTGGGACCGTTAATTTCGGAAAAGTTGAAATCTCCAAAAATATATGTATCTTCAGTATTGACTACCTGTTTCTGTACAAAGTCAAATACCAACTCGTACACGTTACTTGAGCAATTTGGGGGTATGTATAACACGATAATTGAATTTTTTTTTGTTACCTGCTTTTAAATGTACAGCTTCAAATTGGGTACAGTTTCTTTCGGTTTTGATTAAAGTGTATTCCTTTCTAAAAGCAATAAGAACTCCTCCGCCAGTAGTTTTGTTCGTTATTTGCAAATCCCTGTCATTTGTATCAATAATTTTGCCGTCACTAATCTCTTCTCGCAACCACGTTTCGACAGCTATGATGATGTCAAAGTTACAATCTAATGTACTTCTAAAAAAATCATTGGTTTCAGTGTTCAAACCCCTGCAATTCTGGTAGTACACATTTATTAGTAGAGTTTGTTGAGTAGAAAATAAATAATGTATATGGATATGAGATCAAATCACCTACAATATTTTCAGATAAGTAATGGATTTAATGGATTAGAACACATTTCCAATTATCATAAATTAGGACTAAGAACTATATATCACAGGTTATTCATTATATTCAATTACTTGTCCACAATACCGAATTTGATAACAGCGCAAGATATTTTCTGTATAGGCCAAGCTTTAGATAAAATAAGGTACCTGAACTAACAATATTTGTTTTTCAACTTCAAACTTTTTTCCTTTCAGTTCGCCAGATCCACTTCTTGACGGATAAGTTTCACAGTGTTGTCACATTTGGCATACATTTTGCCATTATGCGACCATGCTTCTTTATTACCAAATTTCTTCTTTGCTTGAAGGAGTAGCTTGTAGCGATAGTCTGTTAAATCCTCGTCGATGAAAATTCCTGTTCTTCTCAAATTGAATTTGGCTTTGTAACCTTCAGTTCGCTTCAGGTTGGTGACAAAGTCTACAATTACTGCCCTCGGTTCAGTACGATCTGCGGAGATTTTGCCTACTCTGAATACTCTGTTCAGTTCGAATATAGCACATTTAATTTTCATTCCATTATTTATTGTATTTAAGATTTTGCCGATCAAATTCTCATCTGCTTCCTCATTGACTCCAATTGAGCGGAGGCTATTCATTTTGGATTTCTGATGTAACACATCAAGTTTTTCATTAAGGTCAACACGTTGCTTCCTATGGTTGCATTCTACTTCTTTTAAATGGAGGAATTTAGCATTCAGAGAGTTCAACATCACATCAATTGTATCAAATCTGGCTGTCATATTTTCCAATTCATTATCGATTTTGCTCAGTAAATTTGACGCTATTTTGCTAATTAGAGAGTTTAGGTGAGCTTCATCAACTTGACTACTTGTTGGCAGCATTTCAGTTCTTGGAAATATGACAACAGTGTTAGATTGATTCAAATTAATTATTCAAATATCTTCACTATTGTAGTTTCTACACTGCACTTTTCACCGCCACTTGACTGAACGCACTTATAATGAAGAACTGTGCGAACTTGTACTTTCGTTGGTGAAGAAAAACCACTTAAATTAATGTAAATTCGAGAGCTCACTGCTGTGCGATGTTCACTCTAGAATGGTCATAGCCATATTTATTATGCTAGATGATAATTTCATGGCTGTCAGTTTCAAAACTGTTGAAAGAAGCGTTCTAAAAAAAGTTTTGAAGAAAATAATCATGGAAATTTCCATTGTACTGACTTACAAATATTAAGGAGTGCTTGCATCCCTTTTCTTTCCCCACTAGTGATAGCTAAGGTCAGACTTCTAGAAAATAACAATTTTGGAGGCAGTGAATATTCTGCTAATCTATTGCTGTAGGTATGATGAAACTGATCGTAATAGATGAATTGTTCGATATATTGAAGGCTGAAATTGCAGAAACTCACGAATAATGTCAACCTGGTTATATATTTATCGCTTTTTCACATATTTTGTATTAAGATGAACGAAACCGATATCTACAAAAATCTACTAACCAAGTTAGTAGATTTTCGTAGATATCGAACCATTTGGAAAAACAGCTTTTCTGAATATTCCATCAAGACGGAGAATCTAGGGTTGGTTTTTCGATTGATTTTTAACGTTCGTCAAAATGAATGAAATCAATAAATTCATTTGACCATTTGTTTTCGATATTCAAAATGAATACGTTTTGGAAAGAAACAGTCTATTTTATATTTTTCGGATAGCACATGATTTTAAGAATATAAAAACTTTTTTTTTGTTCAATAATATAGGATGAGCACCAACTTGAATTCGAATCAATATATTATTGGTGAAAGGGTGTGAGATACTCCCCGGTCATGATGCTACTAAGCACTCGTCTAGGGTATTGATTCCCGAAGATTAGCTACTGCACGGTGTATAAAAATACCGTATTTTATTCGAGCTTAGATTTAGTTTGGGCTAGAGTACTTTCCGGATTTTCATTAATACAATTTTGAACTTTGTCACTGAAATTTCTTGAATGCACCGCATAGCTACGATGGGCCTCTGCGATTGCCTAGACCGAACTCAAAGGGTTGCTGTGCTCCTTACCACTATGAGAAACAAAAACCACGAAGGTACCGGCCTACAAATGATAACACATTTCAGAATCACAAGATCTCAGTGAATAGCTGCTTCTTCGTAGACGATTGATATAGTTGAGAGTACCACATGTACCCCACCCTCAAATCATTTAGCACGTTAAAATCTAAGCGTCGTACCCTCATTATTTCTCCCTGACTGTGATGTAAACAAATTTTTCATTTTTGTTTTGGGAAAGACGAATGAATCTCAAGCGGATTGGGTGAGCTTTGCTCGAAAATGATTGAGGAAATGATAGAAAAATTGTAAAGAAGCTTGAGCGCTAGACGAGCCACGTACATATTTATATAGATGTGAAAATATCACTCTGCTCTGGTTAGATTGAGAGAGCGGATCTGAAAAGGACCGCTCATTCTCTATATTCGTAGATCGTTGTTCTAATCCTTTACGCAAAATTTCTTTGTTATCTGAACCATACATGCGATCAAAATGTGTCAGCTGGAGATTTTTGGTTACTTACAATATCATTTGCTATTTGCAACATTCAATTTCTTTCAATACTTCTATGGGTTCAAGTAATATAGCTGCAAGAGTTCTGGTTCATTCCTTATGGGAAAACACGTATGAATTTGAGTGGGTTCATTCTGACGTTTTTTTGGACCTCAGGCCCAGTTTACACGGAAGGGACAAAGGTCAGTGCCTCATCGCCAGCGCCAGACGGCCATTCTGTGTGAACGGGGCTTTACACTTTCAGAACCCACTTCTTCACTTTTACCGTCATTCAGTCAACCAATCAGCTACCGCGCATACAGCGGGAAATTCAAACCACCAGTAGATGAACAAAGAGTTTTCTGGCTCCAACGGGAGTGGGGGAAGGAAACGTCTGACGTAATCGATGCAGGATGGAATGAGTATCGAAGAGATTCAAAGAGAGCGTGGGCACCCTTGGGACTTCGTCCTTTCACTCGGGTCCCCTTTGGAATCCGCCCCACCGCTCAGGCCCTTGAGACTCCGCCCCTCAATTCGGGCCCCCTTGTCCCTTGTTTATTGTTATGAGATCTGAACCCACGTCGGCGTGATAGACGTTGTCCTTAACGTTGACACCAACGTAATATATTAGATATGTCGGGACCGAAATTGACTCATTCATTATACTTGACCGCATTTTTTGATTTACGTAAAATGTTAGCGAAATTGTAACGTCATTATCATAATAAAGATAGGAAAACATACGTGAATTCAAAAAAGAATTAATATTTCATATGAAGGTGAATGTCTGTAAGAGTGAGACACATGTTACGTGATCGACTCAAAGAGAGATGGATATGGTATAGAGCTTATACGTTGCTAACGCGGTTTCGGTGTTGTCGGTTGTAAAATAAATCGTTGTTTATGGAGCAATGTAGCGTTGCCGGTTTCAAAATTGAGCATGAAGGCTTAGGAATACGATTCGATGAAAATTGGAAGCGCAAAACTGATATATTAATCGGATTTGAGAAGAAATATGATAGTTTGGTACTTCAACGTGGGGTCCCTCAATGTGTACAGGGTGTCTCAAAGTAAATCAATTTCAAAATACATCATTTGGGGAAAAACGGTAAGTTGTATCTTTGTTAACCAAGTTAGCATCATCAGGAGAAGGAGGAGTTGACACCAAGGGTGTCGAGGAGTACGTATTGTGGAGTTGATGTTCGAAAATGGGGATAACGAAGTATTCGACCGTTTTACATGCGTTTCGACCGTTTTGCGTACGTTTCAACCGTTTTACTTGTGTTTCGACCATTTTGCGTACGTATCATTCAACGCGTTTCGCTAACCACGTAAGCATCATCAGGAGATGACTAAAGTCAATGCTTCGTCGGAATATTTTGCGAGTTTTTAGACTCCTGAACGGATTCTTGAGGAACCCAGCCTAACTTCTGATACAGAGTGGTGTCGGTCAGACAATCAAAATGGAGGAATCGAAAATTTGTCTATTCATTGTGTAAGATGAAATTGAACTGGAGAATGGTTGTCAAATAGTAATAATAATAGTGATAAAACATTAACACTTTAAAAGTGACGTAGTCAGCATGTGAGGTGGTGTCGTGGTATAAAATGTGTGATGATTTGTTTGAATGCCTGAGTTATTGAAAAAAATTACGCAACTGATAGGATCGTAACATGAAGCAAGTCAAATAAAAGAAATGCATGATGTATCCACAAAGATGGCGTAACATGTCAGGAAGGCACTAAGCCACATCTTCGTTGATGATAGTTGAATCTCAACGTGCAGCATATTGAATGGGAAACGAATGCAGAATTCTTCGACAGAGAAAAAACAAAGACGTCGTAACATGTCAGAAGGGCACTAAGCCACATCTTCGTAAATCATAGTTGAATCTCAACGTGCAGCACATCAAATGAAAGGGAAACAAAGCTGGAATAAAATGTCAGAAGGACACTAAGCAGTATTTCCGTTAATAATATCTTGTTCTCAACCTGCAGCACGTCAAATGGAAGGGAGAAAATTCAGAATTCGTCGACAAAGAAGAAACGAAGATGATTCCAATAGAGCACCGAGTTGTATCTTCGTTGATAACAGTTACATCATCGCGAGTAGCACATCAAATGAAAGGAAAACGAATGCAGAATTCATCAACGAAGAAAAAGCAGGTAGATGACTCACAACATGTCAGAGGGGCACTAAGTTGTATATTTGCTGATAATGATTAGATCGTCATGCACAACACGTCAAGTGAAAGGGAAATTTATGTATAGTTCATCGACAAAGAAACAGAGAAGATGCTAACAGGGCACCGAGCCGCATCTTCGTTAGTAATTTTTAGATCTCAACGTGCAGCACATCAAATGGAAGGAGGAGGGGTATCTAATTCATAAAGAGAACTCAAAGAGAACGTCATGTCATAAGGGCACCAGTTCACATCTTCGCAGACAGATTATGATGTGAAGCACATGAAAGGGGCATGGATGTTGAAATTGATGAAGAAAACGTCATGCTGACATGTCTAATAGGCATAAGGTGTGCATGTGATGAAATAATTTCGAAATTATTATGAGAACCATATGTAAAGTTGTAGAGATCTGGAGAAAAATTATGAAAACTTGAATATCCACCTTCGACATATATTTAAGTTTCATGCGAAAGTAAACACATCCGGTAATGAAAAAATCATCGTTTACTAAAACATATTATACATTTGGATTCCTTATGGTGAGAAGGTTTCGAATCCGTCAAAAACAAGTCACTTCCGGTTTTCACTTCCGGTCGTTCGATTTCAATGATTTTGGCATCAATGAATTCGTTTAGATGTCAATACACATAGTTGATAATTTTAGCCAAAAGGATCCCATTACCTATTTTCGTTATATTGAGTGCAACAGGCCAATGTGGGTACTCATTTCGAATGATTCCATTTGCTGATTAAGAAAAACATGATATCGAGCGTCTAATGTGGAATATAAAAGAGAGAATTGCAAATACCAAGAAAAAACATTGAAAAGACTTGAAATTCAATGTCAATAATCAAACCAGAAGGGGTGAGGGATTGAAATTCACAAGACTGTCACTATCACATTGTCACCATTGAACTGGCTAGGTTGGCGTGAAGTTGTGTGTAGTTGATGGTGGGGCGACGACCAATAGTAAATAATGAACTATTTACTGTTTGAAGACTATTAGCGAAATGTCCAGTAAAATACACGACTGCGATTGATCTGTCATTGATTATCTGACACGTTAAAAAATACGCAGAGTATTTTTCATTCATTATGTGTCAGTTTGAAGAAATAACCGTCCACAGATATTAGAAATTTTTATTTAGCTGAACATTTGAAATTTAACTAATCAAAAAAACTTCTCTGTGAAGAACAGAGATTTGTCACTTAGAATGTTGGTAAAAATAGGAAATCAGTCTACTTTGGTTGAATCATAATGATTCGTAATAGAGTCACCACTTGAAGGAACAATATTTCACCTTTCGAGTAGATTAAAATTGCTCGTAGACTGTAATTAGTATGATGTTAGTTATGAGTGAGGGTTTAGTTGAACCGGAAAAAGGGGATGGGTTTGGAAGTTTCTAACGTGAGTAGGAATTACTTATGAATTCAAAAAATTATAATATAAAATATTTATTGATATCTTATCATTCCAATAATATATTCACAATCAAATTCTTGAAGATTTGAAAGGGTTATATTTTTAGGAGTGATTAATTTTTGGGAAAGAAAGTTTTTGGCTTTCTACTACTCCATCTGATACAAAAAAATGGATGAGAGAATCTTCCAAAGGAAGGAAGGAAGTAATCAATTTGAAAATAAGTAACTCTATACATGGATGTGTAGATCATGCATAGAAGTAACTTTCAGACACAAACTGAAAGAAAGTCTTCCTGAAACAGCTACTTTCATATAAACATTGAATTACACGAAAGAAAAAAAAATTCTTTCGAAACAAATACTTCTATATGAACACTGAATTATACAGAAGATACTTTTCTCTATTCAGTTTGTATATCGAACATTCGTTGAGGAATAAAAATCAGATATCATTCACATGAATTCTACTTTGAATGAATGGTAATAAATTGTACTCACATGGAACACTGTCACCCTAACTGGTATACACCGTGTTTCGCCTTAAGACACTTGCCCTAAGGCTCTCCAGTACCAAACCAAATTGGATAACATTATAGAAAATACACATACTTCATTCATGAATTACGATTTTGAATGCTACAGATCAAGCTTATTCCGTGACATTCAAAATCGTAATTCATGAATGAAGTGTGTGTATTTTCTATAATGTTATCCAATTTGGTACTGAAGAGCCTTAGGGCAAGTGTCTTAAGGCGAAACACGGTGTATACCAGTTAGGGTGATAGTGTTCCATGTGAGTACAATTTATTACCATTCATTCAAAGTAGAATTCATGTGAATGATATCTGATTCTTATTTCTCAACAAATGTTCGATATACAAACTGAATAGAGAAAAGTATCTTCTGTATAAATCAGGGTTCATATAGAAGTATTTGTTTCGAAAGAATTTTTTTTTCTTTCGTGTAATTCAATGTTTATATGAAAGTAGCTGTTTCAAGAGGACTTTCTTTCAGTTTGTGTCTGAAAGTTACTTCTTTGCATGATCTACACATCCATGTATAGAGTTACTCATTTTCAAATTGATTACTTCCTTCCTTTCTTTGGAAGATTCTCTCATCCATTTTTTTGTATCAGATGGAGTAGTAGAAAGCCAAAAAGTTTCTTTCACAAAAATACATTCTTCAAGTATCAACACATTTTGCTGGTATTGAAGTTTTTTGACTTATATATTCTTATATTATCTCAATACTGATAATATAATTTAGTTAGTTGAACATTCTTCAATAAGATATAAATATTTTTCCAGCTGAACTGCAGTCAAATAAATATATACTAATAATCATGGGCTAGTCGTCTATATCCATGGCATGTGATGTTTGAAGGATAGAATAGTGACCTCAAGAAAGCGTATTGTATGAATCTGGAACTATATAACGCTTATCATCTCCAGGGCTGAGGGCAAGCTTGTATTGCCGATGGAATGTACTTGATGTTTAACAGATCTAATCAAATTTAGGGTGACACTTATATTCTTCCGATTATCTAAGCATCGAAAGAAATTTTATTCTTCACCACAGATGATTTGACCCCCTTTGCCTTCTTGATAACCCCCAAGCATGATATGATTTTATCCTAATCTTAACCATCATTCACCAACTGCTGCCGCTTCTTATTGAAAATATCCTCTGTCACCAACACCCTAGTTGCATACAATTTCGATCTGGGGCCTATTATTCACGGCCATGGACAATCGGATAGGCTAATGGTAGGATAGAAATTGTGCTGAACCTAGCCTCTGTATGATATAGTGCCTGAATGTTAGTTTCATGTCGGGTGGTAACCCCTGGGTATCTTGATCCTTCCCAGAAATATCATGTCTTTCCGGTTTCACTCTTCTCGGGATGAGTGCTATTTCCTGACATCTGCCAGGCACATCGAGAAGAGATGAGGTAGAGAAATCTTGCTTTGTTACTCCTGGTTTCAGAAGTATTCTAGTGAAGATTTCCTTAACCAATTTACATTGGCTAGAACTGAATCTATTCAATCCAAATTGTTCGTTCAGTAGAACTTTCAGCTCTTCGGTCTGGTATTCGAGTCTTTTCAGGATAACGAGCTTCACTAGAGTCAAGATCATCGGCCTATAGTTGCCGGAGATTGTGGGATTCCCATAAGGCTTAAGGAACATGACCGTGCCCTTTTCGAAGGAATACGAGGAATGTTGCAGTACGAAAATGTTCAGCTTCGCCGAAATACCCTTCCTAGGACAGTGTTTCAGTTCCCGGTTTGGTATTTGTTCAGGGTTTAGGGCTCTCTAGCTAGCAAGACCTCTGAAGTTATCTCTGAATCTTTTGGGAGATGTGGGAATTAGGGATTGTGTGTGATTCTGCTCACCTTCTGTTCGATCTGTTGCTCGATATTTCTTGACTCAGCTGTAAGTGGGTTAACATTTTCTCTACATTGCCTTTGTTCTCCGTGTACTGGAGGTATAGTTTTCAGCGGCATCTCTTCCCCATTACCTTCTGAATTTTCTATGAGATGTTGAGGTTTGCCAGATAGGTTATCCATTGCCAGTTTTGGAGGGTTCATAGTTCTTGCTGTAGCAGTCTGTTGACTTCTTGAATACAAATTTCGTATATTGGGGCAAGTGTCCTCCTGAGACACCTTCTGATGAGCTCCATCAACTCTGGGACGTTACACGCTTCTCTCCATAGATTGCTGGTTCTCTCTTTGGAGTCATGTCGTTGGGTTCTACAGGTCGATTTCTGATTCGAGGGTTCGTTTTCTATAGCGTTGTGGGTGGTGCGCTAGAATACACTCCCGTCCAGTGATAGGTCCGCTTAAGCTTTAGGGGTGCTCCTTTTGGTAGCCCCAGTCCTTGTTTTATACCTTTGTTGATGGTATCTATCGCTTGCTTGTGCATACATCCGTTTTATGCATTGATGCATTCCTTACATTAGCATTGGTTTATAAAAAACTCGGCATCACCTGTTGCTCTCTGGGTGCGCCTGCGATTGATGTAGATCGCTGGCGCTTCCATTGGCTAAGTGGACTATCCTTATTCGTTTTTTTCACCGCATTTCTCGCAACGAATTGTTGCGTGTCAATACTTTTGTGAGTGCCCATACAGTTGTTAACGGTGGCACTACGAAATGACACCCCTGCCATTTCGCTGCTGATTCTATAAAAACAATGAAATTGACCCGCATGTTTACCCCAAAAATCATGTCCTCTTCACAGTGTATCTTCATTTAGTAGACGGACAAGACTTTCACGGTCCTCAGTATTCGAGGTTGAATTTTCCTTAGCACAAATTCAGCTGAAATCGAACAGAGACTGATCAATAAAATTACATGAATTTCCAGAGCAAGAGATAACTGAACTTTTCTCATGTTTGCTGTCGTTGTTTATAAGTTTTTGTGTTCCATGTTTCAAATTCAGAAATTTGTGGAATCAGTATTCTGAAAATAGTACACAAAAAAGTTCCAAGCTGAAAAAACTATGAAAACAGAAAAAGCAAATGCTTCATCATTCATCCATTCATTCATTTTATTCATAAAATAAAAGTATATATTTCAACAACAATTCGAAAAACCCCAATACAGTTTGCATGTACAGACAAAATACAGAAAATACATTCTGTATGATATATATTTACAACTTTCTATTTCACCACTTTCTGTAAGCCTATCCTCATTGCTACAATAGGTATCATATATATTTCATGCTTGATCGATTCCAAACCCAATCCTCAAAGAAATAATGAAGGTATCTTTAATTTTCGGTTATAACGGCACACCTGCCTGAAGCTACTTCATTAGAAAAACTGACCCAATTAGACTACCCAACTATATTCTCAGCATCTCTAGCTGAAAAAAGTGCAACGCTACATTTCACTTGTTTGGAAATTGTTTTATTTTTGTATTGATGTTATGAAATTTTATGAAAGAATAGCTGTCTGACATCGAAAAATTTTGTTTCATTATATAGGATATTTGTAGAGAACTATCGATCTTTTTTGAATATTATTTTGATCAAGATATTTTGTGAAGATTGTATCATTTTTAATCTGTACTAGCTATACCTCCCCAGTCTATTATGCCATACGAGAGCCTAGATTCAACGAGTACATAATAAGTTATGATTCAGGCATAGTCTTTGGTAACACTATGAATTTATATATTAATTTTCTGTTATGTTGCCGACATGTATATTACATCTTGAGATCTTGAGTGTCTATCAACAGTGACACCAAGGTATTTGATTTGATCGGTTGCGCTAATTTCAAAAGTAGTTCCGTGATTGTTGAAAGGTAACTTTTTATTTTTTTATAATTGGATAAGTTGGAAGCATAACAGCTCAGCGGTTGGAACATAGATTTTTCAAAATTGAGGGTGAGTAGTTTGTGATTAAACGAATCAATCAGATGGCTGAAATTTTCTTCAACGATATGTTTCAAGTTGTCCCAAGAATTTGCGCTATAAAAGATAGACGTATCGTCAGCCTACCTAATAATATTTCCACATGTTTGCAAGGTGAGTGAGCTGTTTATATAAATCACCAAATTGATTGGCCCCAGAACTGTTCCTTGTGGAACTCCGCAAAGTACAGTTCTCCTTCACTTATACATCAATTTATAGTCGCGAATTGTTTTCTTCAGTCCAAATAAGATTAAAAAAAAAATTTCAAAGCATTTCCTCGGATCCCAATACTGTCCAAGGCTTCCAACAACTACGAATAATCGACAGTGTCGAACGCCTTAGCAAGGACGAAAACAAAGTGACACCCCTTCTTTATCAAGTGCATCATACATTTGTCTTGTTAGGAAGGAAATAGAATCCTGAGTCGATTTATCATTTCGGACGCCAAATTTTTGGCAGAAAGAGTATCATTTTGCGCTAAGTAACAGTCAAGTCTGGTTTTCAATATTTTTCCTAATGTTATAGCAAAATTTTATATCAATGATATTGGTATGTAATTTGATGAAACATTTTTGTGTCCCTTTTCATGAATGGGCTTTAAATTAGCTATTTTGAATTATGACGGACATACACTTTTTACTATTATACTGTTAAATAAATGTTGTGATAACACTTTCAAAATACACATCTTGAAATTATAAAACACCAACAAAAATTAATTGGCGCTCCGGGGCGACTTCATTGATTCCAGTGGCGCATTTGCTTTTTCAGCTGCAGGAAAACCCGGAAACACAATGTTTATCAGATGACATAGGAGTGGAGCAGCTACTTCTTTTGTGATCTTTTGCAATGTCACAGCTTTTATGAAATATATTCCGGTTGAGTCTGTTGATTTCAAGAATATAGAGCTTCTTGTAGGAGAACTGCGAGGGCCTGGAAAGAGAGGTTTGATTATTTTGCCAGCGAGTTTTGAACCGGTATTTGTAAAAAAATTATCAAATATATTAACAATATCTGATGGACTTTCAATGAGTTCTCCTTTTTAGTTGAAAACTGATTTCATTTGATTTGTGCTTTCGTTTTCGCCGCTCACTTCTTTGATTATTTTCTATAAGAGTTTACTGTTGCTTTTGCTTTTACTTTCTTTATTTTTATAATAATTGTATTTTGTCGTCTTGATTGATTCATTTAGTTGATTTCTGTATATGATAAATTTTCTTTTCTCATCGTAATCATCAATTCTGAAAAAGCCAGTTTCATTTACTCTCCAAGTTTCAGTCAAAACTATAATATCAAATTCCTTGGTAGGGTGATATAGTGATATCATTGGTTCATCAAAATTTTTCGAGATACTTCTTATATTCTGATAGAAGATCTGTTTTAAAAATCTGTTTTTCCGGTTACCAGCTGTCGCACCCTTACGAATGACAACCCTCAGACGTCGAAACTTGTGTGAGCTAAGGATTACCGAGGTCTTACCTTCTAACGTGTGATTCCTAACACGGGTTGGACGTTAGCAATGAAAATAAATCGTTCAGATTCGAGTGAGTGAACAAAGCACCCACGTCGAACCACCTGGCTACCGACCGATACCGACCGATACTGAGCTTTTTGACTTTCTCTGTTGATATTTGTACATTAATATCTGCGATATTCTTCATTGTTCTTGTGGGAAATTCAACATATTCTGAATCGCTCATGTAGGGATCCATTTGAAGTAATATTTGTAAGTTTAAAATAGTGTGGTCCACTAAGTGTGCAACAAATGGAAAACTTTTTTATTATCGATTTCTCAGAAAATTTTATTCCTGACAAAAGTTGGTGTATGTTCCAAAACCATACCAACTGTACCTGAAATGGCTTTATGACAAACACCATACAGGATAGGCCAAAAAATATAAAGTTCGTTCAAGAGTAAAGTACCCTTTTTTCAGGAAATATAGAAATATGTTGAAAAAAAAAAGTTGCTTTCAATTGAAAGTTATGTTCAGATACGAAGTCATGGCCTGCTATTCCATTTTTTTTTCTTTTGGAAAATTTTGAATCACCCCCGTATGATACATATTTTCATATTTCATAATTAAAAAAAGAGTACACTGATTTCACAACAAGACATAACACAACCCACCAAACACGAACAAACAATACATCTCACTCTAATAAATTGAACGACTATCTGGAAACAATTTTACACCCCTTTCAAAAGTAGAGATCCCCAATTTGAAATATCCACTGTTGTATATATAGCATTCCCTGCAATGATTGCATCAAACAATACATGAGTATGACATCACAACTCTCAGGGAACAGAATAAATAGCCACAAATACATGAAAAAACTATCTACTGCACTGAATGAACGTATCATACAAGACAGTCATAGCCCCAATTTTGCAATAACCAGTAGCTTATTATAAATAAAAAGATTGTTGAAGAAATTATCTACATCAAAAAACCGTAACAAAGTAAACGACACACGAGACACAAACAACTAAATTCAAATTTACCATTCAATTCTATAACCACTTACACCAACCACCACCTACATAATAACATCCATCTCTTCCAAACAAAACCCAATACATAATGAAGAAAAATCAAGTGCACATGTTCAAAAAAACTATTATTGAAAAAATCAATTTTCAACACATGAAAACGTTATTTCCGTCCTCATCTTCATCGATTACCGAAATTACTTGCACACACAAAAGATCCCTTCGCCGGCCATTTTCAAGAAAACACGGCTTATTCTAATTTTCCGTAAAAAAAGATCAAGAACATGACCAAAATTGTCACTATCAATCAGCCCAAATGCAGATTCGAATGACTAGAAAAACAATACATCAATACTATTTACATTCTGAAGCTATCGCTAATTTCAAGCAAGATAAGTATGTATAAAAAATGGTTATAAACATTCAACACATGTATCGATTTGTAGGAAAGAAAATAGGAGTAAAAAGTGTATTATATTTCAGAAAACCACGTCATACATCCAATATGAATTAAAAACAAATATAAAGTGGATTATCTTAGCGACTGAAAATATGCATAGGAAAATGGATCGACAATAACATTCGTGCAATACTGTATGACAAATGTCATGAAATTCTTGATGTCCATAAATATGATCAAAACTTACAATTGATTATCAAATGATTAAACTATATATAATATACTTCTTTCATTTGATACAGAAGTTATCCGTAAAACTGATAATCACTTGATCACTGATCAGTATATCAAAATAATTAATTCATGAATTACTGTTCTTTTCATAGAAATCGTTGAAAATCATTTGCGTGACGATTCCACAATCGTCTTTGGTTTTCACCCGAATACTAACAATCGAAACGTCGTGACGTAACTTGGTTTGGAATCTTTTAATTTTTATTTTTTGTTAATTATTTTTTTTTTAATTTTCAGCTTTTAATAATAATATTTAATTTTTTTATTTTTATTTTGGTTGTTGCTTGTATGTTATTTCTTTGAAATTTCAGTTTTTTTAGTTTAATAGAATTGTTATTTTCGGTAAATCTTTTTAATTTTTTTCAGGGATTTCAAATCAATTTATATTATATTAGACAATGGATGTCCAAACTGATGAAATGATTCAAATTTCAATTCGAAAAAAAGTATTTTTCCAAAAACTCGATGAAAATGAGAAAAGTCTACTGATTATAATCATCATGCTAGCCTAACGATTATATCTTTTAACTGGTGTAAGTGGAAATACTCGAAAACTGACTTCAATTCAAATTATCTGAAGGAACAATTCTTTCAGTCACATCTTTCTTTACCTACTTAGTAGATTCATGGACTGACTGACTACTCCCCTGGCTAATACCACGAAGGGTGTTGGATTATATCCGACAGATATTAGTGCAGGATTCTTTATAGAAGCAATTCCTGCATATGCTTTTGACGATACCACTGCAGGAATCGATTTTACATTATTGGAACGGGCACACTTACAGACCAGTTACAAGCTATTTGGCCTCTAATCAGTACAAGTTAGTGTCCTACATTAACACGAAGTCGATGATTTCCAATAATTTGAGAAAGACAGATTTTAAACAGATTTGGATATGCGGTTGGTTAGTACGTCATCTACAGGCAGAGGGGACGATGGCAGAGATGTTACTTGCCGTTCGCTCCAGCTTTGTTCGAGGTAAGATACTCTGAAAGGATGCGATTGTCAATACTAGGGAATGATCGACCCGTGCTGATGTGAGACACCACCTTGATCTGAAGAGACATCAAATAGTCTGAAACCAGTCTGCAAGTGTGCCCGTTTCAATATTTGAAAATCGATTCAGGCAGTTTTATCGACAAAATAAGAATACTGGCTGATACTGTTTCTGGTATTAGCCAGAGGAATAGTGGTATTCTGAAAGGTATCAGTCCATAAACCTACCGTGGAGGTGAAGGAAGACTGCTCTGAAGGCATTGTTTTTTCACACAATTTGAATAACTATCAGTAGACTGGGTTCTTGAACATTCCCAATATACAGAAACTTTCATTCTTGAATCAATATAACGTCACACGTGTACGTTATCGAAGTATATGCAGATGGAATAGAATTTGCGAAATAACTCCAAATAGTTCATAACCTTTTTATCTCAATACTTGTGAAAGTTCATTTTCCTAATATGAATGGAATATTGAATTGAATATATTATCTGTTATATTTCATATTCCATTGAATAGAGATAAGTTTTACGAGTATCACAAAAGCAACGTTTGCAACGGAAATGACAACTCAGTCAGTTTTTTTATGTTACTATTACATTCTGTTTGATAGCGATTCATTCAAATAACATTTTTTTGTTAGATTTTCACTAGACAGTTAACTTAACCGCAAATAACCGCAACAAGTATTTCGCTGTGAATTAGTTTTCTGAAGCTTTTTCATACTGCCTGAATTCTGCTTGAATTGTGTTTTATATAATTTGGATCACATTATCCGATTGACTCGGCCGTTGATTGATAAGGATCCAAAGTGATTTCACAAACTTCATCTAACGATTTGATCTTCACAAATTTTTCGGAAATATCACGACCTATTTCGTTATCACATTAGCTTTTTTGAAGTGAATAAGACATGTTACGAAAAAGCTAGTGTGATAGTGAAACTTGTGATAAAGTTTGTGATAATCAAATCGTTGTATGTAATGACTCCTAATTTTATTACACCTGGGTTGAGGTAAAAACTAGTTGAAATTTTCAAACAATATAAGAGAAAATTTCACTAAAACACTACCTTTTTTACTTCATTATAATCTGAATCATGTGACCTTCAACCTACCCAATGATTGATGAATATTACTGTAGTTTTTTCCCAACACCAAGCCGTTATTTGAACACCTCGACACGTGTTTCGATCACCAAGTGATCATCTTCAGGATGAAGATTAAACTTTTGGGAAAGAAAGTTTTTGACTTTCTACTACTCCATCTGGATTATCATCATGTATTGTCCGATTTTTTCACAAATTTCAGGTATAAACTAATAAATATTGAAGCATCTTCGAAGAGAACTTCAACAAACTCAATAAATGGACATGTAATAAATTAATTATTTATCAATTTTCCTATTAATCACCCAGTGAATTTTCAAAATTTTTCAATCTGATAATTCCTGAGCATTTCAGCACTTTAATGGAGATGAATAATTCGATGCATTTTCTAGATATGACTATTACTTAAATTGATAAAAATATTTTTGTAATTTTATACAAACCATTTCGAACTGACATTGTCGTTCACATCCTTATTGACATAAAGTAGAAGCGTTCAATAGTATGCATTGAAGAATATTGAATATTTTACTATCAAAAATTAATTTTTAGACAGAACTGAACTAAACTCAAACAAATCGCTGTCTACAATAAAAGATTATATTGACTCCATTCTTTCCAAAAAACTGCGAAAGCAATCAATTCACCAGGGTTATCTCATTTCAAGAAACATGTACATTTTATGAGTTTGAAGTTTCCTTTCAAAAAATTTTAATTAGTTTTTACCTAAACTCATGAAAAATCATCAGTCATTGAGTAAGTTGAAGATTGATTCGAATTGTTATTATATAAAGCACGCACAAAATGACCTTTCAATATCAGTTATCGTGATGTAAATCACGAAACTACATTTTATTTTCGGTTATTTTCTCGTCCCAATTGAAGCAAAGTCATATTCCGAATAAAGATATTAATAACAGAAATCCAATATGATGCAGACTTTACTAACATGGTATAGTTCAAGTAAACGATATAGTAGTAGAAGTAGTTTATTATTCACTAAATTACATTTATTTATAAAAGCATACAATAGAAAAAATTGGCGATTAATAAAGATATAAGGAAATGTTTGTCAAAACGAGTGTTATTATTGAATTTTTATCAGAGGAAACATAGGTATTGATGATTCAATTAAGTTTTTGGAAAACTTGTCTGCGAAACATCATTATCGAAATTCTTTCCTTTGAAGATGGTCAAGATATAATGTATTTTGAGTTACTCGGGCAAAAACATTTCAGTGCTTATATTTGTAAATAGTATTAACAATGTCGATATTATCTTTTCCTAAAAAGTAGTGAATGATATTTTTAGTATACTACAAAATACACATTGAATATGAAATCTAAAAGTATAAAATCTGTAAACGTGTACATAATGTGAAACAAATAAAACGTAAAATTTGAATGTGTGAACGTATAAAAATATGAATGTTACAATATAAAATATAAACTTTAATATAAAAGTATTCAAAATGCAAGGTAGGGATGAAAAATATATTTGAAAATTGAGACATTAATTCAATAGAATTCGTTTATAGTAATGTCATATTTTCATTTTTGAGCCATTTGATCACTGACATTTTGAAAAACCTAAACACATATTCCGTTTTTATATGATCTGGAGCAAGATTGAATAATTTCGGTCCAATGTATGTAAGTGATTTTTGTCTAATAGCTTTGTTCATTTTCGGTACTCACTTCTAGGTTACTCGCTTTGAGTAGGGTTTCATTCCATGTTGATGATTTTTGAACATATTTCTGTTGTGAAATGTAAATAAAAATAATTGTTTAAAATGAAGATATCTCAATCTTATCAGATCACAATATTGAAATATTCGTGCCGATGGCAAACGAAAATTTAAATTATAGATAATTTTGAGAAATCATTTCTGAAGTACCATAAGTGGTTATACAGTTGTACTATAGATCCCACCCAATCCTAGACTTCCATACATCAAGAGTAGGTAACTTAACTAATGAAAAATATATACTGCGCAAATCATTGATACTCAGTATATTTTTAAGTGTTTCAAAAACATAAAAAAGTGCTCTGAGTCTTTTACAAAGATAGTCTATATGTATTTTCCAATTGAGATTATGGTCAATGTGTATTCCAAGATATTTTACTGAACTGGATTTTTTCAAAGTTATGTTCTTATTTTGGCTAGTTAAATGAATATTGATACTTTGTGCATTCGGAAAACCATGACTATTACTACAAAATGAAATGTAAGATGTTTTATCAATATTTATTGTCAGTAAACTATCATCAAGCCAATTTACTATAGTGTCAATATCGTTTCTTGTATGAGATATTACATCATCCCAGGTTGCTCCATCAATTATTAGTACTGTATCATTAGCATATGAGACCACTTTTCCAGAAATATCAATGGATAACATATCATTCAAATATAATATAAATAGGATCGGCCCTAAAATACTGCCTTGGGAAACTCCGTATTTGATTTCTAATGGATCGTTCAGTCTATTTTAACCATGTATACTCTTTCATTGAGGTAGTTTCTGATTAGATCATTTGCCAGACCTCTGATAGCAAGGTCATTTAATTTCGACAGCAATTTTTCATGACCATTGATATCGAAGGCCTCATCCAAATCGATAAATACTCCCAGGCGTGATCGTTTTTCATTTGAGTGATCATATATTTGTGTGACTAAGTTAACTATGGCATCAGAGGTTGACCTTCAATTTTGAAAACCAAATTGGAAATCTGAAATTATATGATGTCTCTCTGTAAAAATCATTTGACGTTTTTAGAGGATTTTTTCGAATATTTTTGCCAGATTGGATATTATGCTTATTGGACGGTGATTTCTTACTTTGTTATTTTGTCGCCGACTCAAATACAGGTTTAACAATTGTTATTTTGAAGTTCGAGGGGCATATGCCAGTGGCAAAAATAGCGTTTATCAAAATACATAAAGGTTTCATTATATGTTCAGATAATGTTTTGATAACTTTCACAGAAATTCCATCATACCCAGGAGCAGTGTTTATCTTCAGTTCTTTATTTATATTCAATATATCAACCTCATCCAAAACTGAGAAAAAACATTTAGATAATTTTGAACTATTTGGTTTGTTTCTCGTATGTTGATGTTTATATCACCAAGTAGTGGTTGAATATCAGATTAATGAGGTATTTGTGAATAGTTTTCAAGACCCTCTTTGAATACGTTTTTATCTACACACTGTGTATGTGTAGATAAAAACGACTGCTGTTATAGCATATAACTATAACAGCAGTCGATACACTGCTGCTATGGTTATATGCTTCCTGTATGAAAATATTTTTGTCTTAACTACTCTCAGAATTCCAATTTCCTCAATATTGTTCTCAATTCTATGTTTTTTGTGTATATATATACAATAACCCCATAGTTTTGATTTACTAGGTTCCCACTATGAATGCTTTCGTATCCAGTTTTTTATTTTTCATTTCCCAGGTTTCTGTCAGTACTATACCATCATATCAATAGGTGGTTCCACTTATGTCTCGCTTGCGTTCACGCAGTTATTTATTTTTATTAGGTACTTTTCTTGGTTATTCACATTTTGCCTTCAATCGAGGACCGGCTGCCCGGCACTGACGATGCCCAATAGGCTGAAACAGTTATCTACCGGTGGCTCCTAAATTGAAATCAATATGAGAATGATCAGAATGGTGCTCATCTATTCATCTTTTGATTTTCATGTAATTATTTTCCTGCAGCTTGACTGCATCAACCTCATTAACATATGTCCCAAAAAGTATTTGAAACTTTATAACTCCTTTGTATTATATATGAGCGCTATGGTTCTGCTATCATCTTCAAGGCTCTTTTGTCCAGCCAGTTCGAACCGCACTCAGAGCTGAACACAGCAAGCATAGAGCTAGTGACGAGACTTGTGGCCAAGGGAGATTCAGACCGCGTACACTTTCAAGTTATTTTCGAAAATGGCTCCAAAGCAGGCGTCGAAACGTCGGTAAGATGAAAACTACAGAAGCAGTTCAAACCGGACAACATTATATCAAATTACTGGCTGCGGCTTTATTTTTCTGTATTAGTTTTTTTGGCTTTTGCGGCGCCGACACCTTTAATTATGTGTCAGTGTCATTGCTTTTCGAGTTTGAAAGTCGTGGATTTTTGGAATTTTTTCCTGACGTTTCGCTGGCGCGAGTGGCTAGCTTCTTCAGAGGTTTAATCATCATGGCTTGAAGTACGATGACTACCTTTAGTCTTCGTAAAGCGTATTTATGCCTTGTCAGGTAATCAGTTGTATTTGTACCTGAATTTGTACCTGAATTTGTACCTGTATTTGTACCTGTACTTGTACGTGCACTTCTATCTGAACTTGTACTTGCACTTGTACCGGTACTCGTACCTTAACGTGAACCTCATACATTAACAACAGAAAAAAAGAAGCGGTGAACCCCAATCGAATATGGAACCCCATTTTAAGGAATTCTAGAATAAAGAACAGGACAACAGGCAGCAAGATTGTTAATGTTTCAGGTTCAAGTGTAGGTACGAGTACAGGTACAAGTGCAGGTGCAAGTGCAGGTACAAGTACAGGTACAAAGTCAAGTACAAATACAGGTACAATTACAACTGATCACCTGACAAGGCATAAATACGCTTTACGAAGCCTAAAAGGTAGTCATCGGACAGCAAGCCATGATGGTTAAACCTCGGAAGAAGCTAGCCGCTCGCGCCAGCGAAACATCAGGAAGAAATTCCAAAAATTCACGGCTTTCAAACTCGAAAAGCAATGACACTGAAAACCTCAGCCGTGAAATTCTAAACCATTTTATACCTATATGGTCATATTTGAAGTTCAACAGGTATAATCTATCGATTCTTTGGATACTGCTATCTGATACGATGAATGAGTGGAGAATAAGTGTTTTACGAGTCTGCTCTGAATAGAAACTACGACAAAAATATGTTTTTTTACAAATCTCAACAAAACGTCAGTTTTAATTCATTGAACCAATAAAGTGACAAAACTATGTTTCTTATGTTTTAGTATTGACATCAGTAGCTAGGACAACTTTTATTTCATCCACAATCAACCAAGTAAAATTCATATGATAACTTGGCAAATTTCAATAGACGGCACTATCAACATCATATGAAAATCTCACTACAAAAACCGAAATCCGTTATTGAAAAAGTGACTAGGTGATGTGAATGCTCTTATGCTGATAGAAATCCGATCGAAGTCAACTGTAGTAAATCCATTATCCCACCAATCTATATGTATTCAGTATGTCTGATTATCTGAAGGACACTCCATTTGTTTACACACGATTTTCTTCAATTCAGTTTAGTCACATCATTTTATTTTTATTTCTAAAAGGAATATAAATGAAACAGCTATTGAACTTCATATTTGTTCTTTATTAACGTGCAATTTTCAAGGTAGGGCTTATTTTGATTGATTGATGGGGTGAAGAATAGTTGGCTTACTATATATTTTCTTATGAATATTCCATCATAGATGGAATAAGTATTCAGAATATGTATGTTAGATTTGAAACGACCTTCATTAAAATATTTGATTCGAAATGATCAATTGCAACCAAATCTTTATATAACAAAGAAAACGTTTATTATAATAATTCATTATGGCAATTTTCGATATTAATTTCAGTCCATTATTATGCTTGGAGAAAGGCATGACATTCCGTAGCACAAATTGCTGATTTCATTAAAAGCCAATTGCATAACGTTTCGCGAACACAGAGTAGTTCACTAATGAGTTAAAGTTTTTAAATTTCGTATACAGAAAGGAATGTATGCCAACGCTGTTGTTCTTGTTTTCAAAGAGAACGCACCAATGGACCAGAAAATTTTCATATGTCTTGGGGACTACTATCAAAGGTAATTTAATGATGGTGCAGACAAAACCGTCGAATATTCAATTTGAGAAACACTTGTGTAATATAAATAATGAATACCATCAGTTACATAACAGTTTAGATTTAACTATTTACATCAACGAGGGCTGTGACTTCAGGATGATACAGTCTGATGCAAATTTTCTAATAATTTTTGGGAACGAAAATATCACTGGATGAAATTTTGAAATGATGCAATTCCAACCGGTTGTTAATCATAGAAACTTATTTTGGAAATATTCACAGTTGTATATTATAAAATCATCATTTATATCACATAATCTGGAACGTGTTAGGAATCACACGTTGAAAGGTTAATCGTTAATCCTTAGTACGCACAAGTTTCGACTTCTGAGGGTTGTCGTTCCTAGGAGTGCGACAGATGGTTAACGGAAAAACAGATTTTAAACAATTTTTTTTAAACAGGATATGAGTTCGAATAGAAGTATTCAAATATCAAATTATTGTGATATTTTCACTGAATAGTTCACAAATCCGTGTTACACAATACATAAGCTTCTTCAGAAGTGATCACACTACCGGATTCTACCTATGTTTCAATTAATTCTACCTATGTATCAACTAATTCTTCCTATATATCAACAAATTACCATTTTTAAAATTATAAAATAAATTCAGTGAAGGGGAATCATTCAGTTTCATTTGATCCTTTAGTAAATATTCTAAATTACCAAATCAATTGATTTCCAATCATTTCAAGCAGACTGAGTTTCAAATATTTCTCTTTCAAGTGTAACAAGTCAAAGTCGTGTTTGAACTCATGCGTGCTGCCAAAGTATGGTTCGCGAAAATGGAATTGGTCTTCACATTCAAAAAACTACTCCTATGTTCTTTCATTCTTTGTTTGCCCCTTTTTGCCAATATAAAATGTTGGTCAAGAACCACAAGTCAACTTATAAAAAACTGGTGACCCATCTGGCATTCGAATTTCGTTTTTATTGTTTTTGATAAACTGGCTCAAAACATTATGGTTTATTTTCGTAGTTGTGTAAAAAGGTTATATTTTCAGGAGTGACTAATTTTTGGGAAAAAAAGTTTTTGGCTGTCTACTAATCCATCTTGATACAGAAAAATGAGGGAAAATGGAAATTGTTGCATGTATTTAATTTCATTGCCATTTTTACTTAATATAATTGTTATTTTTCAGCTGACCTATTCAATTTTCATAGATTCTTTCAGGGATTTCAAATCAATTCATATCATATCAGACAATGGAAGCCCGAACTAATGAAATGTTTCATATCACTTCCTATAACTCAAATAACGATGCGTTTTTCAAATGCTATCTTCATTAGAAACTCACAATGAGGTTATTTTTGATCAATAATAACTTTCATCATCGAATATTTCCTCTTTGTTTTTTATTGTTCAGACTTTTTATCGACTTGAAAAAAGTAATTTCCATCAGCTCAAAACAAATTATGGAACATGTGATATATTTATGATGTTCAGTGTTTTATCAAATAATTCAAGCAAGACATAAAAGGACACATAACATTCCAACCAAACTTTTACCAGTTGAAGGTTGAGAATATATAATCAATGAATCATTTCATAACGAGTAAAAAAAGTTCTGTTTGCATTTTCGAGATAATGTTTTCGGTATGTTCATCGGATAACGTTATTTTGGATTACTTATAAGTTTCATACTATCTATATATTGTATGTATTTTTTTTTCTAATGGAATGAAAATGGAACATTTTCAATTCATCAATAGATATGCCTATTTTCATCGATTAGTTTTAAGAAATAACCTAATACGAGACATATTTGTGATTCTCAATGTTTTAACAAATACTTCGATCATACAAAGAATCTTCTGTTTGATTCGCCGTTACTTGATGAAGATCCATAGTAATTTCATAAACTACACCTCACAATTTGATCTCCCCAAATTTTATTTGAAAAATGAAGAGAAGAGATTCGAAACATTCTATGTTTTTTACCACTCTTCTCTTCATTATAATTTCCTACCACGTAGTAACGGCTACATCCATCATAGTCTGTTCACATGTACTCGATTTAGCTCTTTTTGGTGACATTTTTCAGCCCTGTCCGAAAATTACGACCAAGGTGTCATTCAATTCGTATTTTTGCCTAGGAAGTTTAAGGGAAGGTCCGAAAACGCGCCGATAAAAATTACAAAAGTTATAAACAATTAGGTGAAAAAAAAATGGGGCTTTGGTTTTTTCTTAATATCTCGGAAAATTTTCTAAATTTTGGAAATTTGAAAATAGATTTGAAAAGATCAATGAATTTGCGTAGAAAAAGTCCCAACTCACGAAACTGTATCTCGATTATTTATAATTTTTACAGAGCCCTGAAAATAGAGCCAAAAGCGGGTAGTCTGTCTTCCGCGCGTCTTTCGTCACTCTGACATAAAAACAAAAAAAATTATTTAAACATATTAAATGTAAATATTAAGGAATTGAAAAATTCATGTAATGTTGGGATACATCAATTAACAATAATCCGCAGACAAAAAATTGTTATTCCAATTTCAACGTTAATTATAAATTTGTTAATTAATAACTTTTTCTGAATTGAAAGTTAATATAAAAAGCCCTATAATTATTAAACTAAAATCATAGCATTTTTTTTCTTTGGTGAAGTTATCCTTAATAGGCAAAAAAATAGATTATCGTTGCCAAAATTAAAAATTTGTTATTTTCTATTTTTTTATCAACAATTGAAAATTATAATTTTATAAAAAATATATAACAATTTTTTCTTCTCTAATTTTTTATTGTTCCAATGTCTCATAGCTGAAAACTGATTATTGATATTTTTTAATTTTCCACAGCTATTGTTAATAAATTTATCATAAACAAATACATTGTTTATAAGCAATTCGAAATTTTTTTTTTTGCAATATGTTGATTGAAAAAAATCATGATTTAAAAAAAATGGTTTCCTAAAAAAATTTCTTTGTTTCTAAAAAATGCGTTTGTTAATTAACAATCGATTTTTACAACTAAATATTAAAATTAAGGAACCTATTTTTTTAAATCATATTTTCTATTGTTCTTTAAGGTTTAAAAAAAACCTTTTTTTCATTCTTTTTTTAAGTGTTTATTTAAAAAAAAAATTGTTGAAAACATTTTTTTTTCAATACTTTGTTCTATAATAAAAGTAACTATGTGTTTATTTTTCATAATTCATTCTATTTTTTATGGAACTTTTAATATTGTGATACCTTGATACTTGTATTTTTCATTCGCTTCTTCGCTTTTATAATTATATAATTATAATAACTTTTAAACTATTGCAGTTATGACAAATATGCTTCAAGTCTTTTTTGTTCATTATGAATTCCTTAACAATTCAAGCCTTTTACTGAAGTTGTGAGCATCGGAAATTCAAAGAAGGTTAATGAGTAAACTCATTAAACTCATAAAATTAAATTAACAGAATGACTGATTGCTTCATTTGATTTTCTTAAACTCCATACAAATATGACAATAAGTGAATGTTAATGATCCTACAACTACTAAAAGTGCAAGTAGTAAAATTCTTATGATTTATTGTTACATGACACGAAGTTTATGTTGAGAAAATTTTTCTTTTTTTAATAAATAACGATCAATAATTAAATAAATAATAGGACTACAACTTTGGTAAAAGGCTTGAATTGTTAATAAATTCATAATGAAGCATATTTATCATAACTGCAATAGTTTGGAAGTTATTATAATTATAAAAGCGAAGGAGCAAATGAAAAAGACAAGTATCAAGGTATCACAATATCAAAAGTTTCATAAAAAATAGAATAAATTAAAAAAAACACATAGTTATCCTTATTATAGAACAAAGTATTGAAAAAAAAAATGAAAAAAAAATTTGTTTATAACAATTTTTTTTTAAATGAACAATTGAAAAAATAATAAAAAAAGTTTTTTCAAAACCTTAAAGAACAATAGAATTTATGATTTTCAAAAAAAAAAAAAAAACGGTTCCTCAATTTTAATATTTAGTTGCAAACAACGATTGTTAATTAACAAACGCATTTTTTAGCAACAGAGAAATTTTTTCAAAAAACCATTTTTTTCTAAAAATCATGATTTTTTTCCATTAACATAATGCAAAAAAAAATTTCGAACTGCTTATAAACAATGTATTTTTTTATAATAAATTTAATAAGAATAGCTGTGAAAAATTAAAAAAAAAATTAATAATTAGTTTTTTGTCATGAGATATTGAAACAATAGAAAATTAGAAAAAAAAAATTGTAATGTATTTTTTATAAAATTATAATTTCCAAGTAAAAAAGAGAAAATAACAATTTTTTCATTTTGGCAACGGTAATTTATTTTTTTGCCTATCAAGGATAACTTCACCAAAGGAAAAAAATGCCAGGGTTTTAGTTTAATAATTATAGGGATTTTTATATTAACTTTCAATTCAGAAAAAGTACGCTATAAAAAGTCTTTTTGAACTGTTTTTGAACCTTTTTATATTTTATTCTCACGTTATTAAGTTCTCCATATTTATATATTTTTCACAAGATATAATAATCTTATTATTGTAGTTGTCCTGACGAAGGTGTGAAATATACCGAAAGCTTGACATATAACAATGAGTTTTCTTTGTAACAACAGCTCAGCTATTGACTGCAACCTCACGAATTGAACCGATTTATATATATATATATATATATATATATATATATATATATATATATATATATATATATATATATATAAATATATATATGTTAACTCGAAGATTCTCACGGATAAAGTATGATGAGCTGTTTTCTCGGGTTTCGCTCCGTGTTCTGTGTATTTTCTCCCCATAAGGATTATTTTCACAACGTTTCGGCAAAGTCTCATTTGCCATCTTCTGGTGATGTCTGGTTTTTTCAACTAGACTGATTACTTCGAACTCTGTGTCTCAATTTATAGGGATGGATGTTTCCCTTTACCTGCGTTGCTGCCACTACCTGTGTTTGTTCGACTACCTGTTTTGGTCTTATTACCTGAGCTGCCTCTCCTGCCTCTGTTATTGTACCTGTATTGTCATGTACCGAGTTTTGCCTCTGAAGTTGAGCGGTCTGATTGCTTGTGCGAAGTGATAAAACGGATCTCCATGCTGATGGTAATCTTTGCGCATCATCCCTCTTGTTCATATTATTAGGTCGTTTTTCAATTTCGATTGCCTCTCTGATTGTTCGTGAGTAAAAGTTTTCGTTGCTTGCTAGCATTTTTGTGTTGTCGAAATTGATGTTATGTCCTGTTTGAAGTACGTGTTGGAAGAGAGAAGACGTGGTGACTTTTCCCTTCACTGCTAGTTTGTGTTCATCTTTGCGAATGTTGATTCGTCTGTTGGTCTGGCCGATGTAAGTCCTGTCACAATCATGGCATGGTACTTCATACACTCCTTGTGATTCCAGTGGTATCTGATCCTTGGGATTACGAAGCATGGACCTTATTGTTCGTTCTGGTACGAACGAAGTTGATATGTTATGTCGGTGAAGAATTCTGCTGATTTTATCTGTTGTTCCTGCGATATATGGTAGTGTGGTTGTTATGACCGGTGTATCTCGAGTTTTTTGTTGTTTCCGTGTGGTCTTGGCAGCCGCTTTTATACTTCTTTCTGAGTAGTTATTCATTTGTAGCGTTGTTTCGATGGTGTTCAACTCTTGTTGTCTGTGATCGTTGTCTGCCAGCCTCCTCGAACGTGTAATGAGTGTTTTTGCCACCGCGTGAATTTGTTTTGGGTGGTGGTGTGAATTTGCGTTTAGGTACCTGTTCGTGTGTGTTGGCTTTCGATATACCGTGTGACCTGATGTTCCGTCTGGCTTTTTCATAATCAGTACATCGAGAAATGCGAGCTGGTTGCCTTCTTCAACTTCTTTCGTAAATTTAATGCGTGGATGCACTTACTTCATCTATAACGACCAACGATACAGACAAATTGAAGGGGCACCAATGGGCTCGCCACTATCACCCGTTGTTGCCAATCTCTTTATGGAAGAAATCGAAACCGAAGCAATAGCAACGTCACCCTTGAAACCTAAACTCTGGCTGAGGTATGTCGATGACATCTTCGTGATTTGGTCTCATGGTCACCAGGAACTGTCCAGGTTTTTTAATCATTTGAATGAAATCCATCCACGCATTAAATTTACGAAAGAAGTTGAAGAAGGCAACCAGCTCGCATTTCTCGATGTACTGATTATGAAAAAGCCAGACGGAACATTAGGTCACACGGTATATCGAAAGCCAACACACACGAACAGGTACCTAAACGCAAATTCACACCACCACCCAAAACAAATTCACGCGGTGGCAAAAACACTCATTACACGTTCGAGGAGGCTGGCAGACAACGATCACAGACAACAAGAGTTGAACACCATCGAAACAACGCTACAAATGAATAACTACTCAGAAAGAAGTATAAAAGCGGCTGCCAAGACCACACGGAAACAACAAAAAACTCGAGATACACCGGTCATAACAACCACACTACCATATATTGCAGGAACAACAGATAAAATCAGCAGAATTCTTCACCGACATAACATATCAACTTCGTTCGTACCAGAACGAACAATAAGGTCCATGCTTCGTAATCCAAGGATCAGATACCACTGGAATCACAAGGAGTGTATGAAGTACCATGCCATGATTGTGACAGAACTTACATCGGCCAGACCAACAGACGAATCAACATTCGCAAAGATGAACACAAACTAGCAGTGAAGGGAAAAGTCACCACGTCTTCTCTCTTCCAACACGTACTTCAAACAGGACATAACATCAATTTCGACAACACAAAAATGCTAGCAAGCAACGAAAACTTTTACTCACGAACAATCAGAGAGGCAATTGAAATTGAAAAACGACCTAATAATATGAACAAGAGGGATGATGCGCAAAGATTACCATCAGCATGGAGATCCGTTTTATCACTTCGCACAAGCAATCAGACCGCTCAACTTCAGAGGCAAAACTCGGTACATGACAATACAGGTACAATAACAGAGGCAGGAGAGGCAGCTCAGGTAATAAGACCAAAACAGGTAGTCGAACAAACACAGGTAGTGGCAGCAACGCAGGTAAAGGGAAACATCCATCCCTATAAATTGAGACACAGAGTTCGAAGTAATCAGTCTAGTTGAAAAAACCAGACATCACCAGAAGATGGCAAATGAGACTTTGCCGAAACGTTGTGAAAATAATCCTTATGGGGAGAAAATACACAGAACACGGAGCGAAACCCGAGAAAACAGCTCATCATACTTTATCCGTGAGAATCTATATATATATATATATATATATATATATATATATATATATATATATATATATATATATATATATATATAAATATATATATATATATATATATATATATATATATATATATATATATATATATATATATAAACAGTTCAAAAAGACTTTTTATAGCGTACTTTTTCTGAATTGAAAGTTAATATAAAAATCCCTATAATTATTAAACTAAAACCCTGGCATTTTTTTCCTTTGGTGAAGTTATCCTTGATAGGCAAAAAAATAAATTACCGTTGCCAAAATGAAAAAATTGTTATTTTCCCTTTTTTACTTGAAAATTATAATTTTATAAAAAATACATTACAAATTTTTTTTTCTAATTTTCTATTGTTTCAATATCTCATGACAAAAAACTAATTATTAATTTTTTTTTTAATTTTTCACAGCTATTCTTATTGAATTTATTATAAAAAAATACATTGTTTATAAGCAGTTCGAAATTTTTTTTGCATTATGTTAATGGAAAAAAATCATGATTTTTAGAAAAAAATGGTTTTTTGAAAAAATTTATCTGTTGCTAAAAAATGCGTTTGTTAATTAACAATCGTTGTTTGCAACTAAATATTGAAATTGAGGAACCGTTTTTTTTTTTTTGAAAATCATAAATTCTACTGTTCTTTAAGGTTTTGAAAAAACTTTTTTTATTATTTTTTCAATTGTTCATTTAAAAAAAAATTGTTATAAACAAATTTTTTTTTCATTTTTTTCTCCAATACTTTGTTCTATAATAAGGATAACTATGTGTGTTTTTTTTAATTTATTCTATTTTTTATGAAACTTTTGATATTGTGATACCTTGATACTTGTCTTTTTCATTTGCTCCTTCGCTTTTATAATTATAATAACTTCCAAACTATTGCAGTTATGATAAATTTGCTTCATTATGAATTTATTAACAATTTAAGCCTTTTACCAAAGTTGTAGTCCTATTATTTATTTAATTATTGATCGTTATTTATTAAAAAAAGAAAAATTTTCTCAACATAAACTTCGTGTCATGTAACAATAAATCATAAGAATTTTACTACTTGCACTTTTAGTAGTTGTAGGATCATTAACATTCACTTATTGTCATATTTGTATGGAGTTTAAGAAAATCAAATGAAGCAATCAGTCATTCTGTTAATTTAATTTTATGAGTTTAATGAGTTTACTCATTAACCTTCTTTGAATTTCCGATGCTCACAACTTCAGTAAAAGGCTTGAATTGTTAAGGAATTCATAATGAACAAAAAAGACTTGAAGCATATTTGTCATAACTGCAATAGTTTAAAAGGTAAAGGGAAACATCCATCCCTATAAATTGAGACACAGAGTTCGAAGTAATCAGTCTAGTTGAAAAAACCAGACATCACCAGAAGATGGCAAATGAGACTTTGCCGAAACGTTGTGAAAATAATCCTTATGGGGAGAAAATACACAGAACACGGAGCGAAACCCGAGAAAACAGCTCATCATATATATATATATATATATATATATATATATATATATATATATATATATATATATATATATATATATATAAATATATATATATATATAAATATATATATATATATATATATATATATATATTATATATATATATATATATATATATATATATATATATATATATAAATATATATATATATATATATATATATTATTATATATATATAATATATATATATATATATATATATATATATAATTATATATATATATATATATATATATAATATATATAAATATTTCCATCTAAACTTGTTGGATAACATATATGCGGCATCTTTGAATTTTCTCTCAAACCAGTGTTCCTCTTTGCGGATGATTTCAGCTTGAGCCACTTGATGTTATGTCGATGAGTCCAAACATGCCCTGCTATTC
The DNA here is from genome assembly GCF_025532065.1 of Leptinotarsa decemlineata. Classification (NCBI taxonomy): domain Eukaryota; kingdom Metazoa; phylum Arthropoda; class Insecta; order Coleoptera; family Chrysomelidae; genus Leptinotarsa; species Leptinotarsa decemlineata. The sequence continues at coordinate 9,330,429 of NW_027412703.1, read as the reverse complement.
CGGATTTGCTGGTTTATCCTCAGTGTGTGTGTTTCTTGTGCTCAGCAATGCGAACTTTCAATGGCCTCTTAGTTTCACCAATGTATGATTATCTGCACTCGCAGGGTATCCAGTAAATGCAATTCTTGGAATCGTAGTCCGCGTTTGGTGACCTGGTTTTTGTGAGGCTGCTACGGATAGTGTTCTCAGATCTGGAGGATGTCCTGATGTTATACTTGGATCCAATCCTTCTTACCCTTTCCGATAATCCTCTGATTTAAGAAAGTACAAGTACTGGTTGTGGCGGCTTCTCTTCCTTGTGGAGCTCTTGCTCTCTTCTAGCTAAAGACTGTCCTACCATCACTCTGGAGTAACCATTCCGTTGAAGGTCATTTTTAATGATGCCTAGTTTCTTTTCGAAACCTTCCTTTGTATTACAGAGCCCAAAAGCACGGTCTAGTTGAGTCTTGATGATTTGTCTCTTAGTCGATTGATGGTGGTTGGATTTCTGATTCACGTACTGTTCTGTGTGAATGGGTTTTCGATATACAGATGTTTTCCATTTAGTGTCGGTCCTCTTCACCAATACGTCTAAGAAAGGCAATTCGTTGTGGACTTATTTCTCCATTGTGAAAGCACATCAACAACGTGAGTTCTTCCATCACTTTCACATAATGAAGAAAAGAGAATTGAAACTTTCTATGTTTATTTACCACTTTAATTTGTAACTAACATTACTGCAGTTTTGTCCTATAAGGACATTTCCAAACTTATGCATTGAACTTCAATGTATAAGTTTGAAAATGTCCGTATTAGAAAGTTCCAATTCTCTTTTCTTCATTTGGAAAAACTTGAATGGGATGTGAAATTGTTTCAAATTGCCCGATTTCTAATAAATATTTGTTTTGGAGCTGGTTTCTCGGAATTGTCTCAATAAACATTTTTTTGAATAAATTACGCGATATTATTGTAGGTTTCTGCAACAAAGCGAATGAATAAAAGAATATCAAGGAAAGAAATTCAGTTATCAGATGAGATTTTCAGTCAGCGACTCTGGTAGAACTGAATTTGTGAAAGTTTTGAATCAAGCACAAGTAACCCACATGGCATTGTCGCCAAGAATGTCATACAAGTTACTCATCGAGTACCAAATTAACATTTATAATCTGAGAAGAAGATTGAGTGCACGTCAAGCGTAGTAGGAATTTCATTACTGAATATCTCTAGAAGAGTTACTCAAAAATTGATATAATCGATTGACTTCCCATTATATGATACTTTTGAAATTAACTTTACGTAGTAGTGGTTCCATTGATGGGTCTCTGTGGGAAATGTAGATTAATATTGATTCGAACGATTGAGTTCTGCAACGCGAAGATTCGTTGGAGGTAGGAGCATATCTTTTTCCAGATTCCTCAGTAGAAATTGATTTGTTTAGTGATTAAGTCGGTAATAATATTTTTTTTGATAAATTGAAAGTGGGTATAATCAAATGAGCTTATGAATGACTTTACGTACGTACTGTCATCGTGAATTAAGTAGACTTTTCCTTTCCGTGACACAAATTCATAATGTTTAGAACTAAATGAGTAGGTACTTCATCTTGTGATATCATCCAGATAGGTGCTGACGAGATTATAGCACAAGTGTCTTATTTCGAAACTTTGAAAACCGTCCTCAAAGGGTTTCATGTAAGTGACATTTTATATCATACCTCTTTCATGTGCATATTGTGTAGTTTTTCTATGAATGATATCTGATTTAATTCCATAACGAATGTTTGTAGGACAAACAGAATAAAAAAAAGTATTTATGTATGTTTTAATGTTCATATAGAAGTAGTTTTTTCGAAAGTATATTTTCTTTCGTGTATAAAATCGTGTATAAATCTAATTGCTTCCAAATGGCTTTTCTTTCCAGTTTATACCTGTTAGTAACTTTTCTGCATGATCTACATATCTTTGTGAAGAGTATATTTTGAACTTGATTGCTTTTTTTTGGAACTTTCCTGCAATGTTTTGTATAAATGTGGAGGAGTGAAAGCGAAAACCTGCAACTCCACTTTCTTGGTTGAGTTTTATATTTATGAAGTGACTATTCATTTATTGAAAGTCGATGTGGAATTTATGTATTTCTCCTTTACCTCATTCTATTCAGAAATGTCAATATCATCAACTAGTTACCAAAGACAGGATTAAATGAAATATTGGGACTAATAATACAACTACATGGATACAGTACTGGTACAGTACAACGGAGTTTCACGTCAACAAAACAAAAAGAAGCAAAAATAAACAAAGATATGTTAGCCATCGTATTTGCAAGACAACATATAAATTAAATTTCGTTGTTCTATGATTCCAAAAAAAATCGATATTTGAGAAAAGAAAATAATGGAACTCAAGATTTACTATTAAATGAAGTTGTTAATTGAATGATGAACTCTTGTAGTTTATTGAGAAAATTGTAGTCCTATGAACTTACGTTCTGAAATATTGACTACATTATATGGAGATCATATGATTTTGGTTGAAGTTGAAGTGCGAGACCTATTTATTGGCTATAAAAATAATATATTTACCATGAAGAACACGAATAAAAAAACATCAATTTCAAAAACTACATCTCACGATTGGATCTCCACAAACTTTATTTGAAAAAATATAATCACAACATGTTTCGCTAGCACTGTAGCTTTCTCAAGTGTATACACTTGAGAAAGGTGAGGTGTAGTTTTTGAAAGCACTATGGACCTTCATCAAGTACCGGCCGAATCAATAAGAAAAAAAAAACTTTACTTTCATATTCTATTTCTCAGCGTTCTCGACAATGATTAGTTGCAGGTATTATTATGTATGAAATTCATACATTCATTCATACAGTCACCTAGTAGTGTTTGAATCATTTTCTGATTGGCTAAATGCTTCATTTAAATTATTTATGTCTTCAATGCCAAGTATCATTTTTGTTATTGGCTCACCAGATATCAATGAACCTTTTAACTCTTTTCAATTCAAAATCATTTAAAAATTTCACCAGAGTTTCAAAATGAGTGCAAGGAGTCCAAATTTGATTCGTTCCAACGGCATTGCAGGAAAATGGATAGGGAGAAGGAAAAGTACAATACAAAGTTGCAAAAATCGGCAGACGATTTTGATTATATGTTGTTTATGATATGTGAAATTCCCTCCTGAAAAATAATGGCTTTCACAGCTACTTATGAGTGAAATTTGTAAAACAAAAGTGCCTTTAATGCCGATTCAACAATAGCCAAATCATGCGAATAAGTTACTGAAAAGCATCAGAATGTGCAGAAAATTTATAGAATCAGTACACAGTTGTCCAGAAAATCTTGCGAAGAAAATTTTATTGGATAATTTAGGAAACACTTGCTACATGAATGGCATTTTACAAGTGTTGTTCATGAAGAAGAATTTCAAGAACAAGGTTTTAACGATGAACGAGAATGGTTCCTACTCAACTCAGCAGCTGCAGCTGCAGTTCCGTAAGATCTTTCTCAACAACCGATTTCCTGGAGCCTTTGAAGTCCACTAGATACTCGTTAGGAGAACGAGAGGATTGTTCCGAACTCTTAGTGTTCTTGCTGAAAACTCTTCGTGAGCAGGAAAATAGTATAATCAATACCCCTGACCGCTCTGGATTGAATGATTCCATAAAATTTATCTCGTCTTGTGTTTGTAGATCTTCTGCTGGAAAAATTCTCACTTGTTTACTTCGTAGTACATGTTCAAGAGGGAACAAAAACATAATATGTGACTTTCTGGAACTTCAACTAGCGTTTCCTAATATGACTGACAACCAGCCAGTACAAAGCTTATTGTTGAATCATCTGAGAATAGAACTTTCAACGGGTGATGATCAACTGTATCGCGAAAAATGCTCGAAACTAACTGATAAGACAACAAGTATAGCTGAGGCATCAGCCAATCTAATAATAACACTGATGATCTTTAAACATGACTCAACCATCAAACTCTTACGGAGTTTCACGTCAACAAAACAAAAAGAAGCAAAAATAAACAAAGATATGTTAGCCATCGTATTTGCAAGACAACATATAAATTAAATTTCGTTGTTCTATGATTCCAAAAAAAATCGATATTTGAGAAAAGAAAATAATGGAACTCAAGATTTACTATTAAATGAGGTTGTTAATTGAATGATGAACTCTTGTAGTTTATTGAGAAAATTGTAGTCCCATGAACTTACGTTCTGAAATATTGACTACATTATATGAAGATCACATGATTTTGGTTGAAGCTGAAGTGCGACACCTATTTATTGGCTATAAAAATAATATATTTACCATGAAGAAGTGTATACACTTGAGAAAGGTGAGGTGTAGTTTTTGAAAGCACTATGGACCTTCATCAAGTACCGGCCGAATCAATCAGAAAAAAAAAACTTTACTTTCATATTCTATTTCTCAGCGTTCTCGAATATCATAATCTCCATGCAGTCATTATTCACTGTGGTTCTGGCGTTGATTCTGATGGTCATTGTTATGCATTGGTCAAAGACGAAACGAACTGGTTTGAATATGAAGATAGTCGTGTCACTAAATATTCAAGCGATATATTGAATTTATTGGAGCCTCTGGAGATACCCTACACCTACGAGAGGGTATTGGCAGATCTAGATCTTCAGATGATGTGGTGCTGCAGATTTTTCCGGGTTTTCATATAGCTGAAAAAGCAAATGCGCCACTGTAATCAATCAAGTCGCCCCGGAGCGCTAATTAATTTTTGTTGTTGTTTCATAATTTCATAATATGTATTACTTTCGTATCTATTGTTACAAATCAAAAGTATATATGAGTCATTAAACATTCATACAAAAAATTATTATAAAGAACTGAGTCTTATAAATCAAATAGTGATCTACAATCATGTTAAAAAAAGTGAGAACTGAGGTTGGTTGTAGAAAAGTACACATTCACGCGGTCATGGTAGAGGGTGATTTCGCATATACATTTGAAAGTAACATGACATATTTCAAAAATCATTGAATAGATACAGTGTCACCGATAAAGTTCGCATGAAATGGGAAACTTTTTTATTTATCGTTTTATGTGAAATTTGATTTTGGCAGTAAATTTTGCTTAAGAAATGATGTCAAATGGCGTCTATAAAATAGGTCACGTGATTTCCTGTCAAAATTGACATTTAAAAAAAGAAACATTGAAAAATGACATTATTCTTCAAAATATCCAAAAATATCAAAGGATAAAAACATTTTTTTTTGTAATTTCATACCCACACAGCAAGTTTCAAACGCATAATGAGTATTTTATATTTTCACTATTTTTCCGCACTCCTGCTTTTTCTACTTATCAAAATTTAAGCACACCTGTACTAAATCATTTATTTTAACTAAACTCGTCACCGAACTTCTTTTTATGTAATATAATAATATTTTAAGAGCCTCTTTGATGTTAAAAACAAATTTTGAAAAATAAAAGTTGTCAAACTTGATGCAAAGTTCATCTAGTTTCAACGGGGCTTTCAAAACTATACAGTACTTGAGTTTTTTAATGATCAAATGGCCTCACAATATGAATTAGAACAAAACGGAACATTAGGAAACATCATTTCGTGATACTTGAAGCCCATTCAATAAAAGAAAGAAACTCATAGTATTTACATTTACCTACTCCGCTAACAACATTAATTTAAAAAAACTGGGTAGGCTGTGGAAAAATTTGAAACTACATAATGTGTTTTAGAAAACGTCACTGTCACTGAATAAATTAATGCCCGTTAGTTCAATGTAATGTATGAAAATTAAAATAATATGTTATCTTTACAAGAAAAAATTTAAATTGTGCTAATTTGTGGTGAAAACACATTGCATCGACAAGTGGCTGATATTTTTAACGCAAGACATCCTGGTAGACATGTACAGCAATCCACTGTAAGTAGGATTTTAAAACAATTTAAACTGACTGGTTCAGTTGAAAATACTTTTAAAAAACGTCATAATCCATCATACAATAATGATGAGGTTCAGTTGGCTGTCTGCCTGGATGTTATTGAACAGGGAAATTCAAGTATTACCCATATTGTAGATAGAACTGGCGTTAAAAGAGAAAGCGTAAGAGCAATTTTACATAAAAATAAATTCAAACCCTACAAACCCAAATTTATAAATACCTTAAAGGAAAGAGATTTCGATGTTCGATTAGATTTCTCTTTCTGGTACCAAGGAGAAGTAGAATTAAACAGAAAATTTCCTTACAAAATCCTATGGACCGACGAAGCTACCTTCACATCGAACGGCGTAGTCAGTTCCCAGAATTGTAGGTGGTGGGCTCAGGAAAATCCTCATTTTGTGATAGAATGTCGGGGCCAATATTCATTTAAAACAAATGTGTGGTGCGGTGTTTTAAATAATCAGGTAATGGGACCATTCTTTTTCAGACACAATTTACCTTCTCAGAATTATTTGCAATTTCTAAATACTGAGATCAGTGATATAGTGAACAATAAGCCGGTTGAAATAAGACACAGTCTGTGGTATCAATGTGACGGGGTTCCTATTCATAGTTCAAGACAAGTCAAAGAGAAACTATTAGAAATGTTTAGGGGCAAAGTTATTGGGCGAAATATGGATTTTTTCTTGTGGGGTTACTTAAAAAAATCGTTTATAAACAAAGACCTTTTCGTGACGTGAATCACCTAGAAACTGTTATTAGAAACTCTATTTTGAACATAAACCCTGTGAGTATCAGCAACTCAATAAAAAATGTATCAAGAAGGAAAATTATCTGCATAGAACGCGATGGAAGACATATAGAAATGTAGTGTATTCAATGTCGTGAGTCTTTTTTTCGTGTTTTTTTGCCATTAGGTATAGGTACATGTTTATTTTCAGTTCCTTTTAATTAAGATTAAATTCCACTGTATTTTTTGTTAAAAAAACAATAAACACTCTGAGATATTGTTTCCTAATGTTCCGTTTTGTTCTAATTCATATTGTGAGGCCATTTGCTCATTGAAAAACTCAAGTACTGTATAGTTTGGAAAGCCCCGTTGAAACTAGATGAACTTTGCATCAAGTTTGACAACTTTTATTTTTCAAAATTTGTTTTTAACATCGAAGAAGCTCTTAAAATATTATTATATTACAAAAAAAGAAAGTTTGTGACGAGTTTAGTTAAAATAAATGATTAAGTACAGGTGTGCTTAAATTTTGATAAGTAGAAAAAGCAGGAATGCGGAAAAATAGTGAAAATATAGAATACTTATTATGGGTTTGAAACTTGGTGTGTGGGTATAAAATTACAAAAGAAAATGTTTTTATCCTTTGATATTTTTGGATATTTTGAAGAATAATGTCATTTTTCGATGTTTCTTTTTTTTAAATGTCAATTTTGACAGGTTAAGAAAATCACGTGACTTATTTTGTAGACGCCATTTGACATCATTTCTCAAGCAAAATCTACTGCCAAAATCAAATTTCACATAAAACGATAAATAAAAAGTTTCCCATTTGATGCGGACTTTATCGGTGACACTGTATAAACCCACTTATGAACTGATATTATCAGAACCTGAAAGTGAAATTTCTGAAAACTCTATACCAGAATAACATGAAATATTACTGTTGGGGATGTTACACTCTACCATACAGACAAAGACTCCATATAATATAATTACTACACAGTCAACCGCGTATTTGTTACATATCGATAATTATGTAATAGTTTTTCGTAAGACGAAATAATTTGAAACGGGTACGTTCCTGATGAGATGATTATGAATCACGTATAATTTTCAATGACGTTCGGTATGAGATCATTCATGTTTTTTGCGTTTTCTTTATAATTCGGCGTTCACATGAAATTATTTTTGCCAAAAATTTATTTATATGAAGTAGCTGTTCCGTGACGCCTTTTTCTTCCAGTTTGTGTCTGAAAGTCACTTCTTTGCATCTTCATATGGAGTTAATTTTCTTTGGAATATACCCACATTTCTTTGTATTAAGATGGAGAAGTGGAAATCAACTTGAACTTCAGAAGCAGGAAAAATGAATTCCGTCTGAAACGGTCAGCAAAAGCTCACGCAAAAACTGTAATTCATCCAAATCATAGGTGGAAGAAACCGTAGGTAGAGCAAAATGTACCATCTGATAACGGTAACTCGCAAATTCCCTCAGATGTGTTCATTGAGGTAGAAATAATATACCATTCCATAATATACATTTCCAGTATCGACCGGTCACCAAAATATCTTCAGTGCCCTGTTATGGTTACCATTGAAGATATTTCATTATAGTCCACACACACGTACAATTCTGGACCTGCACAATCCGGCCTGGATGGCTACATGTTACCTGTGTGAAATAGGAGAGCGTCTCCTGATTGGTGAGTGTAATTTGTACCCTGAATTTTTTCCTCACATTTGTGTTTCCTACCTACTTGACAAAAATGGTCACAGACAAAACGCCAATCAGGTTCTCACTGGACTGGGGGAAATGTATTATGGGAACGGAATATTCCTTGCAATGAAATTCGAGCCGTAGTCTACTACTTTCAAGCCATGACATACTCTGTGCCTGCTTCGCTGCGAAATGCTTCACATGCTTCCAAGTACTGTAATTTGAATAGTTAATGTTAAGTAAATGTATCGAATGATTACCTTTGAAACTTCGATGTTGTAACGGAAGATATTCAGGCTGGATAGAAACTTAAACTCATTTAGTTGTGTTGGATGAAGACAAATTATTGGAACCCTTTCCATTCATGAATTATAATATATAACAGGTATCTGTAGAAGGTATTGCAGGAACAAGATTGTTGAAATGATGTCATGAGTAGATAGTAGATAAAATGAAATGAACCCATGAGGATGGTGTGTTCTTCTGAGAACTGAAAGAAATGAATAAGTTAGACAACTACCAAGCAACATCAAAAAAGACAAATTTTTATATCAAACAACTGTAGGGTTATTTTGTCGAGAAAGGATGATCCCATAATAGGGAAGCGCAAGCGGAGATTTCGGGAATTACTAAAGCGCAGCAGATTAATATACAGGGGGATACCTTGTATACGGTTGAGTACCTCTACCAAATATGAACCCCATATATAAGGCCGCCTGTAAGGAATAAGGGATCAGATTAGTGAAAACAAATTGATCATCAGAAATTTTGGAGCGCGTCAGATTAAGGTAGGGTGATTTAATCACCTGCTAAGTGTATATTCCACTAATCTGACAATTTGAAAGTGACGTAAAGAAAGGGGAGGGCAGCAAAGTTGTAAAAAATAACGTCACTTCGACATTCTCTAACGTAGCTAATTTTGTTTCAATTTTGAAGGAAATAATTCAAGATTAACGAAAAATATATAATCTGAGGATTTCCGCAAGCCGATATAACAGAAATTTGTCGATAAAGTCTGATGCGTGCAGCTGTGTGATACCTATATTCCCCTCTCCGAGTTTCTATTCCTCTATTCTCTATTCACTTTTTCTCTATCTATTACTCTCTCACTCCGCCCCCACTCTGAATTCTGTTGCCATGACGCCATCACAGCTGATCACAGGGACTCGTTCGTGATGAAGATGATGATTAACTAATCAATTAATTGATGGATGTAGCCGTTACTACGAGGTAAAAAATCATAATGAAGAAAAGAGAAATTAAACTTTCCCTGTTTTTTACCACTTTTATTTGTAACTAACGTTACTGCAGTTTCGTCCTATGAAGACATTTTCAAACTTATACAATATATAACGACATTTTCAAACTCATACAATATATAAGTTTGAAAATGTCCTTATGGGACGAAACTGCAGTTACGTTAGTTACAAATAAAAGTGGTAAAAAACATAGGAAGTTTCATCTCTCTTTTCTTCATCAATTAATCAATTGATTATAAAAAATTAAATGTTTCTGAGCATTTTTTTAAAATTATTTTCTTATAAATACAAGTATTCTACTCAAAAAACATACATTTATTTATTTGCATGCTTTCCTTCAGCTTTTCAATTAATTAAGTTCAATGAATTATAAAAAAAATTTAAAAATATTGTTTTTGTCAGATTAAACGAATCCCTCTAGATAATCGTCAGATCATGAGACAGCCCGTCTAAAACATAAAGATGAACCATATATATCTTAATCTGGCGCGCTTGAGTATTTCAAAATGGCGAATTTTTTTTGCACATTATGATAATGGCCGCGAGTTTGCGTCAGAACGAAATCGTCAGATTATTGAATGAGAGCTTTTTCTTTGTTGCACTTAACACCCCCTTGGAAAATCTGACGCGCTCGATTGTCCATGCGACAGTATTTTTTTACATATTTAAAAATCAATAGCTGCTTCCCCCACCGATGAAAAGGTATATATATATAACATTTTTTTCTTCTTACCATCTAAGCTTTGCAACCTGATATGTCTCAATGACGGTCGAGTGAATCCCCATTTTGCATCGTGGGCTCCCCTGCTATCAAGCTAGTCGCTAACCGATTCCGTCACAATCCTATATTTTAGGAAATACAGGACCAGAAATATAAGAGAATGTATTTCAAAGGATGATAAAATATATTATGATAAATACTTAAATATGGGGTGTTATAATAATTGAAAAGAAGTCACAAAACTAGATCAATTATTATGGGTGAGAAAACGTTTTTTGTTTATTCAAATGATATATTCGACTAGAAATAAATGATAACAGTAAATATCTTATGATACTACGGAGTCTCTCCACATACTTTCATAAATAGATATACTCTCTTCGAGATGTATGAGTATATTTCGATGTTTGATGATTGTTTCTACTAATTGTTTGACCTGTTATTAATATAACGAATTTGTTCTCAGATAATTTTCAATGAGTGTTATCGCAAATTCATCTTTATTCAACTGTTTGATTAACTAGTATGAGATTGGCGATTTAAGTCTGAATCCGACTCTGGATGTCACTATTTTAACTGATAATTTGTTTGAATAATGCAGAAATATACAAAATACGGGGATCTCATCTGCTCATCTTTCTTTAGAAGAATAAAGACTACTTGTTGAGAAAGCAACAAGCGTAATTAGTGGGATTCCTACTATACGGGAACAACTTTGTTCATTGTAATCAATTCAGTTCTGAGAAACGATGATTATTCAGTGAAATAATATTACCATATTAATACAGTCGATAAGAAGCCTCTCTCAAAATATCGTTAACTTATAAACATTATAATGTTGTAGATAATAAACACTTATAGGTTTTCCATTATTTTTCATTCAGTCAGTATTCGGTTGCCAAACAAACGGTTGCAGTGTGGCTTACCTACAGCAGGTACGATTGATAACAGTGTCGATGAACAAAACAATTTGTGACGATCGAAGTTGTTGACGTGGTTTAGAATCGGTCATTTTGAGTTTGGAATAGGTGATATTCTAGGCGGACTGTTATTCTTTTACTATACCGACAGTAAGTTAGAGTTAATTTTCAGTGACAATCTAATTTTTCATCAAGAACCCCACTGTATAGTACCAACTTGAAATTGTGATAGCTTTCATAAAGGTGTCAGTGTATGACGTATGCAAAAATATTCAAACGTTTTCCCCTCTTATTTTTACTTCAATATCGTTTGCCTTACCGAAATTGTTGAATCCATTCTAATGACTACCTCAATTTCCATTTGTTTACTGCTTCACCCTGTCCGCTATCAAAGTAACCTTTTTGATTCAGATGTTTTTCCAGTCAAGAAATCAGTTTTGTAGCTTCAATACGAATATCTCGATATTTCCTCAACAGAAAATGTTTTACTATAAATCATGATCCAGTATTGTTTTCTCAGATAACACAAAAACATTTTTTTCATGCACATCCAGTGTACGAAATGTTCTTCGAGGATGCCTTGAAATCCTTGCATTTTCATTCTCATTATACGCATTCATGATCATCTTGAAGTTCACTCTAGAAGATGATCGTAAATATAAATCAGTGTCAGATTCAAGGGGGCTGACTTATCACTTCAAAAATTCTGTCGTTAATGAAATTTATAAAGTGAGGGAATTTTTAACATACAGTCAGAACATTTTTTGTCTAGGTTTTACAATTATTCACAACTTCAATAACTTCTTACATAGAGCGTGCCTAATCCATCAAAGTCATCTTTATGGATAATGAGAATATCCATGATTACTATAAGAAAGCTAATAAAACTTTAAATGAAAAGTTTGAATCAGAAAAGAACATTTTTTACAGCGATCTTATATTGAATGCTGAGAAACCTACAAAAAAATTATGGGAGTAAGTGAATTTGAAACTAGACAAAAAGAAAGTTTTGCATAACGATATCACCATCTGCTTGAATAACGAAATTATTGTAAATAAATGCCACATCGCAAACCTATTCGCAGATTACTTTGGAAACTCAGTAAATGATAAATATGCTGATCAAATGCCTAGTGTCGAAATTTGCACATTACCCGAAACTAATAGTAACTTATTCTTCTACGAACCATATGAACAGAAGGAAGTAATGGACATCATTTCAAACCTGAAAAATAAAACCTCCTTAGGATATGAAGAGCTACCAACAGTGCTCATCAAAGCCTGTCGGAATGAATTCAGTTTCTATATCATTCAAATTATAAATATGACAATGAGATTTGGTCAATTTCCAAATATTTTGAAAATATCAAAAACCACCCCAGTATATAAAAAGGGTGACCCTCAACAAATTGAAAATTATAGAGCAATCACGACATTGAGTCCAATAGCCAAAGTAATTGAAAGAGGAATCTATATACGCTTAACAAATTTTTTGGAGAAATATAACAAACTTTCTACAATTATTTTATGCAGTGTTCTTATATATATATTTTTAATATTTACTGTGAGTATCGATATTAACTATTTTCTGGTAAAATTAAACCAAATTGTATTTCAGATAGCCCTGAAGATGCTTTAAAATGAAGCGAAAGCTTGGCAAGTATTATAAATAAAAACCGTTTCTTCGAAAGTTTTCACATTATTTGACTGCTGAACTCACGAAACCAAAGAAACAAAAAAAACCTGCTGTAGTAACCTTTTTCCAAATATTATAAATAAACATTCTTGTTTTTTTAATTTCAAACAATTTGGTTTATTATCACATACTAGCAAATAAATAAATTTCGATAACATAAATATATAAACTAATGATGAAGTCGGTTTTTTATTGATTGTCGCTGACTGAACATAAGATAAATAGTGGATATTTGCAACATCAACTAATTGATGGATTCTCAGTATCGGTATTTGTTCAATCCACATCTTCAGTTTAGAGATGAAAATATTTTGGAAATTATTCAGTTTCAGATACTAACTACGATTAGGTTATTTCCTAAGCAAACACCGTGAAAAAAGTGGGACAGAAAAATATGCAATATTTCCAGTTTCCGAAATGACCAATATTTACGAGGGTCATGAATTTTTGTGAGGGTTTCATAAAATTTGCAATCAACAAGTGTCAGTAATTTTGCCACGCAGTACTCGGTGCATGTGGTAGTTGATGTAAGACCAACCCCCTACCCTAAACCTATAAGAGTTTGGCGATTTTATTACTCATGAAACTCAGTTATTTCATTACTGATAGCGACTTTCATGAAGATGTTGTATACTCTGGGTGCTGCAAATGGCGGAATAAAAAATTTCTGTCATACACTAAATATTTCATACTTGAGTGTAAAATTTTCTTAGCAATTAATGTATCTTAATGGGAAAATTCTTCTCATTCGAAATAGATATACATAGAATACATCGAAATATGTTCATTATTCCGTTTACCAGCTGTCACCCCCTACGAAAGACAACACTCGAAAGTCAAAACTTGTGCGAGCTGAGGACTAACAAGGTATTACCTTTCAATGTGTGATACCTAACACGGACAAAATTTATATAGAAAGGTACCAATTTCAGTACTTTCTAGTAAAAATACGAAAGTGTGATTACATTTGTTGCCGATCGGACGTTATCAAGGTTTTGTAATAAAAAGAGAAATCTTGTGATACCTAATTTGATATATATCTCTCAATTAATTATCTGTACAACATTTTTTTCACAAGACAAGCCGATCTTGGTTGATTAGCGATTTGGTATTCTACAAACCAAACATGAATATCCATAGTGAGATGCATTTCACAACTGATACCACTTTGGCGAACTCGCTTCACCATAAAATCTGGTCAAGCAAGAGTCCAAACAGGGTGGGTCATTTTCAGAAGGGGTGTATTTCAGGGTGATTCCCTCAGTCCCCTTCTATTCTGCATCTCACTATTGCCATTATCCGTTGCGCTCAGACATACTCGAGGATATAACTGTGGCACCCCCGGAAACTGGAAGAGTACACGCATGCTATCGGTATGAAATCCGGGATAGACAAATGTGCAATGGTTCATCTCAAAAGAGGACGATGCGGGGACTACGGAGAGGATGTGCAGCTCGTAGATGAAAGCATCCTACACCATCTGGATGCCGGAGAGACGTATTCACCTCGGGGTGGAACAACACCACTCACAAGAGGTAACTGCAGTGAAAAACTCTCTCCGCAGCAAGTATCAGCACAAACTTCGACAGATCTGATCATCGGAACTGTCGGGAAGAACAAAGTTGCTGCAACAAATATGCTTGTCGTTCCAATCTTACTCGTTTGGAGTAGTGAAGTGGACTCGGGAGGAGCTGTATCAACTCGACGTAAAGACACGAAAAATGATGTATCTCTATAGGAATTTGCATACCAAATCGTCCGTTCCACGGTTGTACTTCCCCTGACAACAGGGAGGCCGTGGACTTTTGAGTTTGGAGTGTCTACATGACAGAATGGTACTGGATACAGCCTGTAAACTGTAAACGTCAGGAGTTCGTATCCCCTTCTCTGCATGGTCCGTGACCATGAGAGAGCAGAAATTGGAGCATTTCTCCTTGGGGCAGCTGCCCAAGCAGCTGATGAACTCGGTATAGTTTTCGACTCTGAACGAGGTGACTACAACTTTGTCACCAAGTTGGAACCAGTTCAGCAAAAAGCTCAGATAAAAGACGCAGAGATCACCTTACTTCTGCGGAGACACAAGGATAAGCCAATGCATGGGGTCTTCTTCAATAACATTGGAGACCTTGGCTTATCAAGGCGCCTGACGTTCGCTTTTTTCAGGTTGAGTGGGCTGAAGTCGGAAACTGAGGGTTTCATCATGGCTTGCCAGGATGGTGTCTTCAACACCTTAGTCTACCGCAGTCGCGTGATGGGTATAGAGGTTCCTGACATAAGGTGCAGGGCTTGCCGCGAGGCGCCCGAGACCCTAATGCACTTGCTATCAGCATGTCCAGCATATGCGGTCTCGGCCTATATCCATCGACATAACGCGGCCCTATATTACCATCTACGGCACTCTTACGGTATTAACGAGACACCGGTGTTGCCCTACGCTCCGGGGGATATTGAATCCGTTGTGGGGAACGAGAAGTGCCGAATTTATTGGAACTATTCGTTCCCCACCCTCAGGCTCATACAAGCTAATAAGCCTGATGTAGTCCTTCTCAACCACCAGACCATAACAATATTTGTCGTGGAGGATTCAGCTCCTGGCGAGACGAATATCGTCAGAAAAGAGAAGAAAAAACGGATAAAATATCGAGATTTTCTCTTCGAACTCCGCAGACTCTATCCAGATCACTCTCTCAAGATGGTTGTTCTGATTATTGGAGTCCTTGGTGGAATGATGTCCTCTCAAATGTATCGTGGCTTCGGGGGATAGGGCCTGACCAGCGCACATTACGGTGATAATAATAATTATCACTCTGTCAAGATGGTTGTTCTGATTATTGGAGTCCTTGGTGGAATGATGTCCTCTCTACTCTCGAATCTTGAAATCATACCAGCTTGCCGCACTAAGGCAGAAATCTTAGCCGCACAGATGCAGAAAGCTGTCATTCTTGACTCACTGCGTTTGCTCAGGGCACATGATTCTCGGACCCAATGATCACTTACCCCACGGTGTGGGGAGTGGTCATTGGTTGATAATGCTGGCGCGCCCTTCCGAATGTATCGTGGCATCGGGGATAGGGCCTGACCAGCGCCCATTACGGTCATAATAATAATTATCACTCTGTCAAGATGGTTGTTCTGATTATTGGAGTCCTTGGTGGAATGATGTTCTCTACTCTCTCAAATCTTAAAATCATACCGGCTTGCCGCATTAAAGCGGAAATCTCAGCAGCACAGATGCAGAAGGCTTTCATTCTTGGCTCACTGCGCTTGCTCAGGGCACATGATTCTCGGACCCAATGATCACTTACCCCACGGTGTGGGGAGTGATCATTGGTTGATAATGCTGGCGCGCCCTCCCGAATGTATCGTGGCTTCGGAGGATAGGGCCTGACCAGCGCACATTACGGTGATAATAATATAATATCTGTCAATCTAGGATACATTTTTCTACATTACTGTATACTGTACGTAACACAAATACAGTTTATTAGAGAACCCACAAATGAAGTCGATAGTCGATGGTGCTTGCAATGAAATCACTTCAGAAATACTGTGAGTTTCAAAAAGTTTGCACCATATGAGATTTTTTGTTATTATCCGTTTGTCGGAAAATTTTATTCCTGATGAAAATTGGTGCATTGCAGGAAATTTGGATTTGAGGTGTCAAAATTTTAAATTTCTGAACGGTGTGCAGGGGAGAACAGAAAATACAAATTTTGATCAAGTGTAAACTACCCTTATTTTCGTTCATTTAGTTTGAGTTCATTCAGAAAAGTTGATTGAATTTGAAACCTATATCTAGATTTGAAATCACAGCTACCTATGTAACAAAACTAAAAAAAAACATTTCTTGTGGTTCTGGCCTCAGAAAGAGTACTATTATCTCATATAAAACTCGGGCGCCTTTCTTAAATTACTTCAATAATATTTGAATGCAAAAATGAGTTCAATTTATTATTCGTGCGAAATTGATATTTCACTCTATATGTATGTCCATAATAAGTATCAGTATGATTTCATAACAAGAAATAATTGACTGAATTGATTAATGCTGAACAATTAGGTAGTAGATATCTGTGAGTATTTTTTTCATCGACCTTTTTTGGGTATTTGTTACCTTCCACAATCTGAAAAATATAAAAAGTAGAATGGAGAACTTTATACAAGTGTAGAAGGGCAAACTTTTAAGTTTACCCCGATAAGTTACTGCGTAAAAATCAAAGTATTTTTCACAAAGAAAAATCTTTTATTTATCAGTAACTTGTCGTATTTAACAATTTTGCATATCAAAAATATTGAGAAATAATACTTATCTTTCACGTTTCGGAGGCCAAAATCTGCCTCCGTCTTCAGAAATGGATAAAAAATTCGAATATATTCGCAGTTATTCTTTTTTGATATCTTATTTCTTTACTTCTTCGACAGATGTCAAAGAAGTTTTGAAATATGAAATTATGTCAATGTTGTTGATTGACAACTGAAACATTCGATGTAATACAAGGTACTACACTCCGATATCAGTTTGTTGCCATTTCGCCACTATCCAAAGTTTTCTTCAAGATGTGTAGCCAAGTACGGTCTATTTCTAAGGAGCTATTCGAAATACAATTCTCTCCAGACATGAGAATATACGCTGATTCTTTTAGCTTGTTCTATTCCATTCCACCCGATGTTCACCGTCTGATTTTAAAATGTGTTCTGATAATTTTGATCCTGTCAATTGTCTATTTTTTATATAATCTCGATGTTCATTCTCACGCACTTTCAATAGTCTTGAGGTTTCTCCAATGTAACTTTCACCACAAGAACAAGGTATTTTATAAATAAAATTTTTTGTTTTTTCTTCAGTGTTGTTGGGTTTTGTATGTTTGAGTATAGATCTCAGTGTATTTTTTGTTTTGAAAGTAGTTCTAACATCATACCTATTTCCAATTCGTCTTATTTTTTCAGATAGTCTTGGAATGTAAGGTATAACGTTAGTTGTGAAAGGTGTCGGTGGATGTTGAGTCGGTAATTGTTTAGTTGGATGTTGTTGAATTTGTGAAGCTGTTTGTTAGTTCGTTTGGTTTTTAATTGACTCTTTATTTTTTATTGCATTTATCGTTGAATTTATGAACGAATCTGGATAAGCATTATCTTTCAAGACAGATTCAATTAATGATATTTCTTTATTGAGATTTTCAGTTGAATTGCATATCGTTATAGCTCTTTTGTAAAGTATCGAAAGAGAAATATGATGAGCTCAAAAATAAGATATCAGTGCTTTTCAATAAACAAAAGCCAACGACGAAAGAACAAGATATTCAATATTCGGATCAGGCAGTCTACTCAACAGTTCCAGTAGAGCCTTGATGATGACAGCACGACCAGCTGTCGAAAGCGCTCACATATAAATAAATAAGAGTTATAAAGCTTCAAATCCTTTTTGTAACAAATATTGTTATTGAAATATCGTTATTCGATTCGAGAGGATCTGATAGTTAGTTTCCTATTATCACATTGTATAACCTACTTAATTTATTGATTATCCACGAGAAATTTCATGATTTTTCATGACTGTTAAATTTTTCTTTTGAAAAACGCACTTTGTATGAAAATAGTGCGCAAGTTATTGTTTCGGAAAAACAGTCACTGCCTCACTGAAGTCTAGCAACATTAGCGCTGTCATTTAATTTGTATGCGTGGCATGAGAAACACTTCATGCAGATTATTTCATCTATCGTATTCTTTGTATAATTCCATTTTCGGTAACTTTGGTGGTGATATGAACTCTTTGAGAAAAATTTGTTTCAGTGAACAAATGTGTATAATATGTTTCAATGTGTATATAGTCTATCCATTCCCAATTGAAAAGGCAATAAAAATAAGAGTACAGTCATAAACATTTCTTGCCTATGGTCCCTAGTCGCCCAGATAGTTAGTGAACGTGCTATCAAATGTAGTTGAGGAGTAAAGGCTCGGCTAGCTGGACTGGCTGAATACTAATTTTTCGTCCGTTTCACAATATTTCTTTATTAGTGCCGTTTGTTCGTGGGGTTAGGTGAGGTAGTGAGTGGTTTTGCAAACCGATTTTTGAAAACTTTTTCTTGAGATCAATCACCCTAACACCAAACTAATATTTTTGCACTCGACGCGTGTTTCACTACCAAGGTTAGCATCTTTAGGAGAAGCAAATTGATACTGAATCTAAAGACAACGGTTAGCTGTTTATATACATAGAGTTTTTTGGTCCGATGTGGACTTTGTTTGTTGAATGATGATTATCCTAATTGATTTTTCGGTAATCAACTAGTGGAACCACTACCTGCAAATTAATTTGTCAACAATAGTTTAAAAAGCGGACAAATTGATTTGTTGTTATTGACAAACAATAACACAAAAAAGCAGATATTGTTGATTTCATACGAAATCATGACATGGAAATACATGAAGAGATTCCAACGAAAAAGGTATTACTGGCGACCATAAAACAACATAATTTCAAAAAAGAGTATTTTATTGATTCAATGTGTGAAACACGTGGTCATATTCTCTTACTTTTGCCTCCATAATATTGTGTGTACAATCTAATTGAAATGGTTTGGACCACAATGAAAGAAAGCTTGCGGAAATGTAATCAGTCACCGACTTTGAATCCTGTAGTGCTTGACAATATAAGGCGAATGGTGAATGAAGTAGGTAATAGTGATGTGTGAAAGAACTGTGTGGCCCACGTTATAAAAGAAGAGAACAAAAATTATGCGCAAAATTCCATAAATATGATCGTTATTCAACCCGATGATGATTCCACCTCATCTGAATAAGCGAAGAAGAATTTTGATTTTTCTAGCAATTTTGTTGGCGTCTATTACTTTGTAAATATATGTTTGACGAGAATTCGGTGTGATTATTTCTGTTATCATTGTATTTTAGAGTTTTTGACTCGGAAATCAACTACGTTAAATTTCGAAGTTTTTCATAATTACCTATGGTGGAAAAATTCAGTTGAGATAACTTCTCCATGGAGTGATCAATTGCTATGATTGTAAGAATAAGAAACTGAAAAACTACCTCAGTTCATTGGTATCAGAGAAAACAATTTTTCGAACTGTTCAAATTTTTTGCAGTCATATCGGTGGATACTTTTGAAATTATTTTCTCGCAAACTGCGTGATTCAGCTGAGCGTAGCCAACCAAAGTTATATTTTTCAAATAGAACACCCTGTACATAAATACCTCATTCGATTTCATATATTTTTGTAGGAATTTTTGATTTCGAATTTCCATTGAGGCGTTGCCAAGTTATTCCGGAAAAACCTATTATAAAGACAATAATTTTTTAATTCATCACCCGCATATCTACATCAATTGAGTGGATTTTTTTAGGAATAGTCAGTCAACATCACTATAATAATTTCTGGAATCTCAACTTTCGGAAACTATATATAGGGTGCTTGTTAAAACCGGTCAAGTTTCATTCATTTTCAAAAAGACATTTTTTCATTTGTATAAAATGTTTCAACATTCCACTCCTTTTTGTATCGGATGTATACTATAGGAAAAACTGATATTTCACAAATTATACCAAGTTTTAATAATTGTTGTAACCACGTTCACTCACTCAAATTTGGTTTTCGAATATTTAAAATAATCGCTAGTACAATGGCATTTTCCATGCCATTTAGTGATAGTTATCAGCGGTTTCAACGGTGAGAAATGCATAAAATGTTTAAAGGATATTCATACTGCGTTCTTCTTTAAAAACCAAATTATTCATGACTGACATCAAAAAATTGATCTCGGAATTTGTTAATAACAAAGAGAAATTTCCCGAAAGAAGACAACCAGATGAAAAGGCATTTAAGGCTCTTCAGGCTCTAAAAACAAGATTTGAAAAAATTGGTAATGTCAATCACGAGAAGTTCGAACGTGTCTGCCCTGTGGCAAATTGAGAGAATACATTTTGACTTGCTCTTTACCTTGTTGGAAATCCCCATGTGAGTACCCGAGACCTGAGCAGGGAATAAGGATTTTCTCAAACGAGCGTGTCTTGATTGATACGAGCAAGCAAATGTCATCCTCAACACGTGCAATTGATGCAAGAGTTAAGAGAAAGAGATTTTGAAAAACGTTTTCAATTTTGCTGGTGGGGCTTAGAAGCGATCAATCAGGAAAATGATTTTTTCGATTTTATAATATTTTCTGATGAAGCGATTTTTCATAAAAATGGAACTGTGAATCGGCATAAAATGCATTATTAAGCAACAGAAAATCCTCATTTTGTTCGTTGCCTGAACCAAAAACAGCGTTGGTCACTGAATGCTTGGGGTGGAATTGTCGGAAAAAAAGTTATCGTTCCGTATTTTTTAGATGGGCATCTCACTGGAAGAAAATATGTTAGATTTCTTCGAAATGAGTTGTAGAATTTATTGTAGGGGGTTGCATATGGAACAAGACTCAGAATGTTGGTGTAACAAGACGGTGCCACAACCACATTTTAAAACTGAGGTACAGGAATACCTCAACGATTTGAATGGAAGGGGTTATATTTTTAGAAGTGATGATTAATTTTTGGGAAAGAAAGTTATTGGTTCTCTACTACTCCATCTTGATACAAAAAAAGATGAGGAAATCTTCTAAAGTAAGGAAGGGAGTAATCAATTCGAAAATAAGTAACTCTATACATGGATGTGTAGATCAAGCAAAGAAGTAACTTTCAGACACAAACTGAAAAAAAGTCCTCCTGAAACGGCTACTTTTATGTAAACATTGAATTACACGAAAGAAAAAAAATCTTGCGAAACAAATACTTCTATATCAACACTGAATTATATAGAAGATACTTTTCTCTACTCAGTTTGTATTTCAATCATTCGTTGTGTAATAAAATCAGATATCATTCAAATGAGTTCTACTTCGAAAGAATGGTAACAAATTGCACTTACTTGGAACACTGTCATCCTCACAAGTAAACATCGATGTTTCGCCGTAAGACACTTGCCCTAAGGCTCGTCAGTACCAAATTGGATAATATTATAGAAAATACACACGATTCATTCATGAATTACGATTTTTCAATGTGACGGAATAAGCTTCATCTGTTTATGCCATCGATGACATCGTAATGACATTCATTCGCCTATTTGATTTAATCCCAGTCAAGAGGAATCTTATTTGAATTGAAGGGGTTATATTTTCAGGAGTGATTAATTTTTGGGAAAAAAAGTTTTTGGCTTTCTACTACTACATCTTGTTACAAAAAAAGATGAGGAAATCTTCCAAAGGAAGGAAGGAAGTAATAAATTTGAAAATAAGTAACTCTATACATGGATATGTATGTAGATCATGCAAAGAAGTAACTTCCTGACACAAACTGAAAGAAGGTCCTCCTTAAACAGCTACTTTCATATAAACATTGAATTTCACGAAAGAAAAAAATTCTTTCGAAACAAATACTTTTATATGAACACTGAATTATACAGAAGATACTTTTCTCTACTCAGTTTGTATTTCAAACATTGGTGGTGGAATAAAATCAGATATCATTCACATCAGTTCTAATCTAATTTGAATGAATGGTAACAAATTGCACTTACATGGAACACTGTCATCCTCACTGGTAAACATCGATGTTTCGCCTTAAGACACTTGCCCTAAGGCTCTTCAGTACCAAATTGGATAACATTATAGAAAATACACACAATTCATTAATGAATTACGATTTTTTAATGCAACGGAATAAGCTTGATCTGTTTATGTCATTTGATTTAATCTCTTTTCATTATGAAATACAAACTGAGTAGAGAAAAGTATCTTCGGTATAATTCAGTGTACATATAGAAATATTTGTTTCGAAAGAATTTTTCTCTTTCGTGTAATTCAATGTTTATATGAAAGTAGCTGTTTCAGGAGGACTTTCTTTCAGTTTGTGTCTGAAAGTTACTTCTCTGCATGATCTACACATATAGATATAGTTATTTATATATTATTTTTATAGTATAGAGTAACTCATTTTCAAATTGATTACTTCCTTTCTTTCTTTGGAAGATTCCCTCATCTTTTTTTGTATCAAGATGGAGTAGTAGAAAGCCAAAAACTTTCTTTTCCACCTCAACGATCATTTGAAAACAACCTAACGTAACCTAACCTGACCAAAATAGATTTTTTATGGAGGTATACGAAATGGATTATCTACCAAACTCCTCTAACATCTATAAAAGATAGAAACCGGAGAATCACTAGAGCTTTCAGGAAAATCCTTAACTATATGCTGGAACGTGTAGAGAATTCGTTCAAAAAAAGACACATAATGTATTACAGAAAATTGTCGCCATTTCGGACATCTCTTGGAGTCCCCTATTCAATAAAAAATTTAGGAGTTATCGCTCATATTAAAAAATTCACGTGAATAAGTGAATTTTTTGTGGTTACAAAAATTAATAAAACTGGGTACATCTGTAAAATATCTGTTTAGCATACTTCTGATGAAAAATGTAGTGGAATGTTGAAACATTTCATACAAATGAATAAATACATAGTTTTTGAAAATGAATGACACTTGACCGGTTTTACCGAGCACCCTATATATCGTTTCGAAAAGTTGAGATTTCCGAAATTAACATAGTGATGTTGACTGACTATTTCTAAAAATTCTCTCAATTGCTGTAGACATACGGGTGGTGAATTAAAAGAATATTGTCTGCAAAATAGGTTTTTCCGAAATAACTTGGCAATGCCGCGATGGAAATTCGAAAACAAAAATTCCTTAGTGGGCTAAAAAATATGGAATCGAATGACATATTCATATACTGGGTGTTATACTTGAAAAAATAAAACTTTGATTGGCTACGCTCGGCTGAATCACTCAGTATGCGAGAAAATAATTTTTAAAGATAGTAATCATTGAAAAAAAATTGTGCAGTTCGAAAAATTGTTTTCCGTGGTGGAATCGAGGGAATTTTGTTGAGTCTCCCTGTATATTCCAAATTCTTCTTAATATTTTTTGTGAACATAAGCATTACGTTTTGTTTGTTTATTTCAAGCTCCGGCTGTATCTTACAATTCTGACGTAAATTTTCAATTCTTGGTAAATACAACAGTCTTTTAGTCTAATCGTTGTTCAGTGAACCATAGTTAATATTATTTCAAATATATATTTTCAAATAGAAAGTTGTTGCAATTCTTTGCAGTTCATATAGTTTTTTTTAATTCATTTCAATTTCAGAATTGATTTTCAGTAGCAAGTACTCTATCAATATTAGAATACCTGCTACTTCTTACCGTTTATATCATAATCTCATGTGACTCAATGAAATTCGCCAATAAATATATTATCAAAAATTGATCTTCATCATGATTTACAAAGTTGATTGAAAGAGAATAATGAATTAATCAAAGTGGGTTTACAGCATCATGACAATTACCGTTTTAAAATTGGATCAACAACTTTCAGTGTGGGGCAAGTAGCAATAAAAATTACGTAATCCATTGGTGTAATCTGAATTGTGAGATTTTTTCAATTCATCTGTTCAATTGAAGGAGAATTTTTGTTTATTGTATTTTTATGTGCTGACAATAAATTTCAAAAGAGTTGACGACGTGATAGAAAATGATTTTGAACAAAACTCCATTCGATAGAAGTATTATGTTTGTTATTTCGTGAGAATTCCTTCAAAAATACCTGTTTCTAAAGAATGATTTAGATGAATAATACGATATTCGAAAGATAATAAAAAATCTGTTTAAAATCTTTTTTTTCCGTTAACCAGCTGTCGCACCCCTACGAACGACAACCCTCAGAACTCGAAACTTGTGCGAGCTAAGGATTAAGAGGTCTTACCTTTTAACGTGTGATTCCTAACACGTATATTTGTACTATACCGATAGTTGAAGGCGAAATAGTGCGTGTTCGATATAATTTAGCAGACACAAAGATATGTAAACTTTCACTCCTTCTGCCGTAGTCTGCAGGTTTTTTATGCCTGAATTTAATGCTACCATATCACCAACAAACCCAACATTAGCTTTGAAACAACATCCATGCATGGTAGTGAACGTATTCTGAACAAAGTATATTCATTGAAAATACATTCCTGAATCTGACGTTTTATCTACTACTGCGGTAGATGAAACGTCAAACAATCTCAGAAAGTAGCTTTGACACGACACTATTGATGGATATTTTATTTTCGACAAATGTTGAGAAATATTCTGACTAGGTCTTTCAACGTGCGCTGCTCAGCACGGGTTGAACGATAGGCAATGAAAATCTATAGTCTAACCGTAGTTTCTAGGACTACCGTCCCAAATAGCGATAGATTGAATTAGTAATACGAACTTATCAAGCTCACCCAATCTGATACTGCTCCACATAGGAAGGTCGAATAGACCCACTCACTTTAGACCTAACCTAACCTAGATCTGTAATCTGTAATCTGTTTTTCCGTTAACCAGCTGTCGCACCCCTACGAACGACAACCCTCAGAAGTCGAAACTTGTGCGAGCTAAGGATTAACGAGGTCTTACCTTTCAACGTGTGATTCCTAACACGTGTGATTCCTAACCTAACCTAACCTAACCTAGATATATTGAGTAATATCGAAATGCAACAACTCTCGTAATTTTGACCTGTTTTTTAAGGTAAACAAGACTATTTTCAGCTTAACTGAGCAGTATGACACTGAGCAATCATTCTATGGCATTCTACACAGTGCTACAGAAGATATCGTACTCTTTATTCACACCAAGTGAACAGCGTTTGTTCCGAAACATTTTCCGCAGTTGTAACATTGTCTACAACTGCATTAGAGTTAGTTTTGCGAAGAGCCCTTTGGCAAGATGAGTGTACAGAAGAAACGATAAATTGTCATTTAGAATCCAAACAGGACATATGATCAACCCTTTGTGAAACCTCAAAGAATACCTTATAGGGCACATAAAATGGTTAACTATCTGTTTGTGTACCTCGAACCAAAACAGTAAGACATACATAATATGGGTTCCAGAAGTATAAATCAGTTGAAACAATTTATTTATCCGTTTTTATTCTATAAAGAATGAGCTTTGAAAATAGTATGAGCACCCTTCAGCAACAACTGACTTCTGGCATATTGGACTATCTGTAATGATATAACTAAATTCGGTCATGAAATATTGAAAATTGTGCAATGATTACATCTATCTTCTGTTTTCTGATAATAAAAAAAAACCTGAAGAGCATCAGATATGTTGAATTCGTCAAATAAACGATGGAGGTTGGCAATATTCCGATATCCTAGGTAAGAAAAATTTCACGATCCATCCAGCCACATTTTTCACATCTACGTGAATCTTTAGAAAGGAGAGCACCCGGAAGACTCCATTTAGACTTTTCGAAAACTCTTATACCAGGAGCCAATTTCAAAATGATGGATTCGGTGTTATTATTCGGAGTTGAAAGAGTAATCAACTCGCATTCATCAACATTTAGTTCAAGTCCACCAGCAGAACCAGAACGAGAAGATTTAATTGCCTTCGATTCTTCATGTGCTGAAAATGGGAAAACCGGAAACTGTAAAAAATCGTGTGGTGGTTGCGAATCCAGAGAATGCGTGAAGGAATCTAATAGAAGATATTTTGATCGAAGAACTGAAAGTGTGGATATATCATATTCGGCCAAAGTATCACTTGAGCTGACCCAATGTCACCATCAGCTATTTTACTCGAAAAAAGCTTAGAAGAGTTTTGGTTACATTTCCTTTTATCGATCTGAGATGGAATGACATTGGTCTTGGAATTGAGAAGTTTGATATTTTTCTTTATAATAGATGTGAGAGAAGAACTACGGGAGTCCTTGGCATGTGGGGTGGTGAACAAGGGATAAGAAAAGTTAACAAGTTTTCCCAGCTTGTTGGAGAGTTTGTATGTAAACATTCATCTATAATTTCGCAAATGGTAGAGGCCGAGCAATTCCTAGCAGATTTGGAAATACTTTTCATAATATGACTGGATCGTTTCCATGAAGACAGTTTTTCATGAAACGTAGTATTGAATGACACATCTTCAGTAGAATGAGACAACAGAACGTAATCGACAGCTCGTGTGAGAGCTAATTCATTCAAACAAGATTTTTTATTCGAAATTTTATAAACTCTACCATCATGAATTTTAAGACCTTTCGACCTTTTGAAGGATTTTTCACAAATATTACATAATTTGTTATCAAGAGAAGGGACATTGTTAGCAGTCATTGGATTGAATGATATACAACTACGGAATTAACCATAAAGAATGATTATATGTAAGTTGTTTGAACTGAGCAAATTATGTGTTAGATATATTTGATATATATTTTGAGGATACTTAGCTTTTGGTTGAACTGGTTCATCAAGTTCTACTCCACTTGAATTGAATGTTTTTTTCACCTCCAGAATTTGACAAACCAATCACGAAAAATGACAGTTGTCAGGAATTTCTTCGAATGGAAATTTTCTTCTTATTTCGATTAGAACTTAATTTGAATGAAAACGTATGAGTTGACTTATATTCTTCTGAGTGAGTTCCAAACAGAAAGAACAGGAGTGAATGGCAGAACTTTCCTCTAAATTGAATACTTGTCAATCCAGTTCAGTCATACAAAAATTATCGTTACTGCTTACGATGTCATCGGTATGAGGCATTTCTATCCCAATAAAAAATTGACCACCAATACTTTGCATAAAATTATTAGGTAGACTTCATTAGAGAGAATAAACTCTCCTCTAACCATCACTGATCAGTCTCGTATTCAATTGCTTTCAGAAACGACCTTCGATGGGGCATAAACTGTTCTATATCCGCCGAATACTTCTATTTCGCCACTCGTCTTGTTTAATTTCTGATCGTCAAATTCTTGCATTGCAATTGATCACGAATTATATTGAGTTTGTTTCTAATAACACGATTAGTTAATATCGGCATTCATTAGGTTGCCGATCTGGTTTCTATGGTTTGCTTTTGTTGAAATAATCTATAATTAGTTTGACAACTGAACACTTCCCAACAAAATATAAACCTTGTTAAACCTGTAGATGTTTTTTGTTGAATCAATTAAGTATGTTACACTTGATTTGAATGTTCACATTACGACCAGAATTGACTGGATTCTCATCGATATGGATAACCAAAACCCTAAATCAACTTCATCTTTTTTATCCCATTTTCAAAATGTGTAAATCTTTTTCTAATAATAATAATAATGAAGAAGAATCATTAGCTGTGAATAGTAGATGGACATCAACTCTACTATTCGGAATAATGTATAACGAAATTGTTGGTGTATTTCCAAAAAGTGATTCGAAATACTCGATTTCATTCATTTTTTACTGTTTGAAACTGCTCAGTAGTACAATACTGTCAGCGAAAGGTTTGATTTTTTTCCTCGTTCCCAAGTTCCTGTTGCCAGATCTCCATCAGCATAATATCTATAAATATTTTGAAATCGAGGCCCCCGCCGCATCCATCTGTCCATATGCCTGCCTGTTCGACTAAATGCGGTAAATCAAAAACTATCGGAAGAATTGTCATAATGTTTTCATCAAAGGAAGTTGTGATTCAAGAGAAATGTTGTGTGAATTATTAGAAAAATTTCTATTATTCGTAAGAAGTCGAGGCGATGTTACTACAAGCTACAATTATAAAAGGTGCCTAATCCGTTTGAGATATTATAAAACGAATAACCACTTAATGGCATATGTCTATCAAAAAAACTCATTCTGATGTTTTAATTAATGGCCATAGGAAAGCTTTCAGAATATCTTTCTAAATTTCGAATTATGTCTTCGTTAGAAGACAGTGTGAGCGAAAGAGAGAGAGTTTTCAGGTCTCTTCCTAGATTTGATAAGTTGCATATTTCGAATTTGGCGTGAGTTCAAGCGATTTCATTCAGTTTTCGTGAAAAAAACCAACCTGACGCACACAGTATTTACCGCGACTCGTTTTGCAACAAGTTTCAAATAATGAAGTTCAAACAAATTTTACAAACTTTCAAATTCTTAGACATTTTCTTCTATCTCAACCGATTCAGGACTGAAACAAAATGAATTGTTCTAAAATACAAAAAGTGTTACAGAAAACGTCAGTTCACTAACATTTCTCATCAGAATTCACAACTTGTTATATAAACATTCTTATGAAACTTGTTGTTTTACAACTTGTTGCATATGATTGTTGCTTTACGTACGTTTATGTATCAAATGGAGTTCGAAATCCTCTACAAAAATGTTTCTGTATTCTTCGTCGTAGGAATTTCTTCACCAGTCTCATTTCTAATGAACAGCGGCATCGGAATTCGATCTTATTTTTAGGTAGATAATATTGAATGATAGCGGAAAATCCTCTCTAGGTTTTTCACTTTCAAAGATATATGGCAAAGACCAAATTTTTTTTAAATCTTTTCTTACTGTATCTTATTTATTTGCAAAAAATTGAAAATGTGTTTGATTTTCAACACTGAAACTTCGATTGAGCTACCAAATATAAAAATGAATTGTTTTTCAGGGTGTGCTCGTTCGATTTAGGGCACTATCAGCTTAGAAATTTAAATAAGATAATGCTCTTTCAATAATGTTCATTAAATGTCAAAAATTTCTCTACTTCTATTCTTGAGAGATTCTGTAATCTGATAATCATCAAATAAATTAGAATTTCTTGATTACGGCTCTGATGATTGAATGAATTGATGGATGTAGTCCTTACTACGTGATAGGAGATCATCATGAAAAATTATAATAAAAACTTCGTATGTTTTTATACCACTTCATAACTAACGTTACTGCAGTTTCGTCCTCCAAGAACATTTTCAAACGAATACAATATTCGTGTATACAAGTGATATAAAAACAAAGGAAGTTTCAGTGCTCTGATAATTGCTTGAAATAAATCAAGTCTCATTCTTTGCTTTGCTCACCAGAAGAGTTTTCCTGATTTTTGTCCAACAATGCATCAGCCAGTCCTTCATTATTGATTTCGGAACGAAATGTACATTAGCATTACGGTTTCAAAGTGAGCAAATCTCCGGAAGATGCCATAATTGAGCTGACAAATCATATTTATGGAGCCTTAGATAAAAGTAGACCATGTCTTGTCGTTTTCGTAGTCCCTGCAAAGGCTTTTGATACCGGGAGCCACACCATTTTAATATCTACACTGGAAAAAATTGGGATAAGAGACAATTGTCTACTATTATTCAAAAACTACCTTGAGAATCGAACACAATGTGTCAGAATAAATGAAACACACAGTGATTTCAAAAGAATTGAATATGGTGTGCCTCAGGGTACCGTGCTGGGCCGATACTATTTTCAATATACATAAACAACTCATTTTCCATTCAGAGCAAAGGAAAGATAATCAGCTTTGCAGATGATACTGCAATATTTTATAAGGGCGAGTCATGGACTACTTTGAGAGAAGATGTAGAATCAGATCGTTCTTTCAAAACAAGCTTCTAACTATCGACTTATTATCGACTTATCTTTTTCTAATTACGAAACAACAATGCCTGTTTTGACTTTACCTGTAAATTAGGTATTATTGGAAATATCCAGTCTTGAAGAACCAAATTGAAATCCAAATTTTTGTCTGTCAACTCTAATCTCTGTTTTTTTCAACAACGTCACAGCTAACTCATAAATATTATCAGATAATAAACATCAAATATCATTATACAGAATGTAACAAATTTTAACTAAGTAAATGAAATAAACTCCAACATTCTCCCCTTCAGTAATTGTCCCATCAACAATTACTCATCTTTTCGTTCTGGTCGTGTACTGGCAACACACATAATCTGGAGACTGGTCTTCGGAAAATTATTTTCTTGGCTGTCATAACGTCGGCAACACGTATTTTTCCATCCTTTGCTGGATAAAGATGTACTATTTTTCATTTGAGGTGACAGTTCCGAGGTGCGTTAGGTTCATAAATGAGAACAATATCATCTATTTTGAGAGGATTCTGTTCATTGTGCCATTTGCTTCTTTTAATTAGTGATGGCACATACTCACGTGTCCAACGTTGCTAGAATATATCGGCAATCTTCTGAGCTGCCTTCCATTTCTTCAGGAGATGTGGATCAGTTTTTTCAATCTTTGAACAAGGTAATGCCGCATATAATGGCCCGAGCAAAAAGTGGTACAATGCATCAGAATC
Source organism: Leptinotarsa decemlineata (assembly GCF_025532065.1). Classification (NCBI taxonomy): domain Eukaryota; kingdom Metazoa; phylum Arthropoda; class Insecta; order Coleoptera; family Chrysomelidae; genus Leptinotarsa; species Leptinotarsa decemlineata. The sequence goes on along the minus strand of NW_027412703.1, from coordinate 9,299,310 downwards.
ATTTGGATCAGTTGATACGTGCGTCAGTGGTCGGGAGTTCAAAATGTTCTCTTTTTCTGCGAAGGCTGTCCTCAAGACATATTCTTGGAGATATCTTTCCCTTAAAATTTATTTCAAATACTTTTTGATGTATTGTATCAAACGTTTCCATGCTCCACCCATATGCGGTGCTAACGGTGGGTTGAATGTCCATTTAGCAATGTTCAGTGAGCAATATTTTTGAATTTCCTCTTGGTCCATATTTTGAAAATTTTCCGCCAGTTCCGCTTCTGCTTCCTTGAAGTTAGTTCCATTATCGCTAAAAATTTCTTCTGGGAAACCTCTTCTGCAACCAAAGTGTCTGAATACATGAATGAATCCATTAGTGGTCATATCTTGATCTATTTCTAAGTGGACAGCCATTGTAACCATGAAGGTAAATATTACACCATATCGTTTCTCGTGTGATCTTTTCACAGTTATTTCAATTGGTCCAAAATAGTCCACTCCGGTTTTGATAAACGGCCTCACAGTGGGTTCGAGTCGACAAATTGGCAATTGTCCCATTAGAGGTATTATTGGAGTACTTCTTCTGTTTCGGAAAATTTGGCAATTTGCCCAATAGCTTCGAACTGCTTGGCGAATTTTGGGAGTACAATATTCTTGAAGTAGATTATTGACAACTGTTTCTTGACTACGATGGATCACAAGTTCATGGTGGTATTTGATCATTAATTTTGTGATTTCATGTTTGGCATTTAATATGACAGGCTTTTTGGTGTTCTCATTCACAAATGCATTATCAATTCTTCCATAACATTTTATCAGTCCTACGGTTTCATCGAATGAACAATCAAATTTGTACAATTTATTTAACGGCGTCAATTTTCCTTTTCTTTTGAGAATCAATATTTTTTCAGGGTATGATTCAATCTGTACCTTTTTCCGTACCTGAATTTTTGCTCTGTCCAATTCCAGTACATCAAGTTCCCCATGTTTTCTGTTTTTTCTGCAATTATTTATGAATCTGAACATCCATGCGGTTGAACGTAGTAATTTTTGCCATTTTGAAAAATGTTCAACTTGTGTAGTTTGGATTTCACTAAGCACAGTCTGTACGCAAACAAAATCTTTCCTCATTTCTAATTCTGCTTGATCGAAACATTGCTTGATTGAATAGTTTTTTCTGGAAACATCTTCTTTCGGCCAATATTCAAATTCTTTCCATAGAAAGTCAGGGACATTTATCCATCTGCTTTCAGCTGAGAAATTCATTTTACCATAACTTTTGGTTGCTTCATCTGCAACGTTCTGCTTTGACAGAACATACTTCCGCTCAACGTTGCTTGATTCTTGTATTTCTCCAAGGCGTTGTGCAACGAACATTTCAAATCATCTTGCTTCTGAACGTATCCAATGAAGTACGCTTTATGAATCAGTCCAATAGAATGTGCTTGAAATATTGAAATGCAGAGATTTGGTCGAATAAGAACGTAATCTAGCTCTTATCAATGTAGCCTGTAATTCCAGGCGGGGTATTGATACAAGTTTCAGAGGTGATACTCGAGTTTTAGCTGTCACGAAGCAAACTTTCACATTTTTGTTTTGTTCCCAACGAATGTAACCTACAGCAGCGTAGGCGTTCTCAGAAGAATCACAAAAAATGTGAAGTTGAAGAGTACTTTTCTCCCTTTCCATCATGCAAAATTGTCGTGGAAGTTTGAAGTTATGAATATTTTTTAGATCGTCAATTCATTCTGTCCATTTATCTTGGAGAAGTATTTTACCTTGTACTATGAAATTTGCTAGGAACCATAGATCGAAAATCGACATCACTACTTTCAAAACTTCTCTTGAATGATATTCTTGATCTGAAACAAAATTAGATAATTTATCGCAGTCTTGTGGAAAGTCACATCACTCATGAACTACTCGGAAGGGGAGGTATATCTAAAAGTCACATCCATTCTCTTGAAGTCATTCAGAAACGATTTCTCAAGCTGATGCTTTCTAAGAGCTTCAGATATCCAAATGATACACTTCAGAAAGAATCGGGATTACTAGAAGTATTTTGTATTACAAAAACTGTAACATAAGGCAACATAACCACAAGAATCAGTTAGTGACACTTACCCATGATTATAGTACTAGTCATCGTTAGCAGTTCCAATGTCCTCGTGTGCATATATCGGTGGGCCAGAAATGTCATCAATACTTGGATTCAAAACTATACAACAGCTTACCTTTGAATATTCAACAGATACGTAATATCAACCAATTCAAAAGTAAACTAGTCAGATTTATAAAGAAGTCACCTAAAGAGAGTGTTCATAATCTAATTCGATCTAATAACACGAGACAAAAGATAAACAGTTGTGAATCATGAAATTTGAACCTCACACTACTAAAATATGAACTTTTTCTGCATTCTACTCATTACATGTATATTATTGTATTTTATTCATTTCATATTATTGATTTGGCCGATATTTGTATCTCCCTAGTTTCTCAATACCAATGTATAATGTGTAAAACTTCAATATTTGTTATCTTCACAAACAAGTTTGAACTTCCGTGATCTGTCTGTATGTGGTTGATGGTTTCTTAATTTTTTTGTAACCTTTGATTTTCTATCAATGCGGGAATGTTTGACATTATTATTTTATCATATTTTATTTTTGTTAGCTATTACAACAAATTGTTCTACGTGAGTAATTGTGATTGTGTTATTATATGTAACATTATTTTATATTCAGTATTTGTTAACTTAACCACACACAGGGTTAAACCCTCAGTGGATTTGCAATTTATTCATCATCACCTTCGAAATGGTAATTTTATTTTGTATGCAACATGGATGAATGAATAAATATTATTATTATTTTTTTTTCACCGTAGTGTGCACTGGTCAGGCCCTATCCCCCGAAGCCCCGATACATTCGGGAGGGCGCGCCAGCATAATCAACCAATGACCACTCCTCACACCGTGGGGTAAGTGATCATTGGGTCCGAGGATCATGTGCCCTGAGCACACGCAGTGAGCCAAGAATGACAGCCTTCTGCATCTGTGCGGCTAAGATTTCTGCCTTAGTGCGGCAAGCCGGTATGATTTTGAGATTCGAGAGTAGAGAAGACATCATTCCACCAAGGACTCCAATAATCAGAACGACCATCTTGACAGAGTGATCTGGATAGAGTCTGCGGAGTTCGAAGAGAAAAATCTCGATATTTTATCCGTTTTTCCTCCTCTTTTCTGACGATATTCGTCTCGCCAGGAGCTGAAAACTCCACGACAAATATCGTCTTGGTCTGGTGGTCGAGAAGGACTACATCAGGCTAATTAGCTTGTATGAGCCTGAGGGTGGAGAACGAATAGTTCCAATAAATTCGGCACTTCTGGTTCCCCACAACGGATTCAATGTCCCCCGGAGCGTAGGGCAACACCGGTATCTCGTCAATATCGTAAGAGTGCCGTAGATGGTAATATAGTACTCTTAGGGCCGCGTTATGTCGATGGATATAGGACGAGACCGCATATGCTGGACATTCTGATAGCAAGTGCATTAGGGTCTCGGGCGCCTCGCGGCAGGCCCTGCACGTTGTGTCAGGAACCTCTATACCCATCACGCGACTGCGGTAGACTAAGGTGTTGAAGACACCATCCTGGCAAGCCATGATGAACCCCTCAGTTTCCGACTTCAGCCCACTCGACCTGAGAAAAGCGAACGTCAGGCGCTTTGATAAGCCAAGGTCTTTAATATTATTGAAGAAGACCCCATGCATTGGCTTATCCCTGTGTCTCCGCAGAAGTAAGGTGATCTCTGCGGCTTTTTTCTGAGCTTTTTGCTGAACGGGTTCCAACTCGGTGACAGAGTTGTAGTCACCTCGTTCAGAATCGAAAACTATACCGAGTTCATCAGCTACTCGAGGAGAAATGCTCCAATTCCTGCTCTCTCATGGTCACGGACCATGCAGAGAAGGGGATCCGAACTCCTGTCGACTTTACAAGCTGTATCCAGTACCATTCTCTCATGTAGACACTCCAAACTCAAAAGTCCACGACCTCCCTGTTGTCGGGGGAAGTACAACCGTGGAACGGACAATTTGGGATGCAAACTCCTATAGAGATGCATCATTTTTCGGGTCCTTACGTCGAGTTGATACAGCTCCTCCCGAGTCCACTTCACTACTCCAAACGAGTAGAGTAAGATTGGAACGGCAAGCATATTTGTTGCAGCAACTTTGTTTTTCCCCGACAGCTCCGATGACCAGATCTGTCGAAGTTTGTGCTGATACTTGCCGCGGAGAGAGTTTTTCACTACAGTTACCTCTTGTGAGTGGCGTTGTTCCACCCCGAGGTAAGTATACGTCCTTCCGGCATCCAGATGGTGTAGGATGCTTCCATCTACGAGCTGTACTTCCTCTCCGTAGTCCCCGCATCGTCCTCTTTTGAGATGAACCATTGCACATTTGTCTATCCCGAATTTCATACCGATAGCATGCGTGTACTCTTCCACCACCCTCAAGGACTGATGGAGATCCTTCTCTCCAGAGGCATAAAAATTAAGATCATCCATATAAAACAGATGGGTGACCTTGTGCCTCCGGTTTCCGGGGGTGCCACAGTTATACCCTCGAGTGTTTCTGAGCGCAACGGATAATGGCAATAGTGAGATGCAGAATAGAAGGGGACTGAGGGAATCACCCTGAAATACACCCCTTCTGAAAGTGACCCACCCTGTTTGGACACTTGCTTGACCAGATGTTATGGAGAAGCGAGTTCGCCAAAGTGGTATCAGTTGTTCAATGCATCTCACTATGTTGTCGGGTACCGCAAGGCATCTGAGCAAATGCAAGATGAGCTCATGCGAAATTGTATCAAATGCCTTACGGTAATCGATCCAGGCCATAGAGAGGTTACGCTCATATTGTATCGAGTCCTGCGTTACACATCTATCGATGAGCAGGTTCTCTTTACATCCAGCGACTCCTCTCTTCGACCCTCTCTGCTCATATATCCGTTCGCACATTCGGTCAACTGCTGTGAGTATTCGTGTGTATAAGATGCTTGTAAACAACTTATAACACGAATTCAAGCATGTTATCGGTCTGTAATTCTTAGGAATCGACAAATCTTCGCTTTTAGGGGTGAGAACGGTCCGCCCCTCGACAAACCAATCCGGAATCGGCTGCTCTCCGTCCAGCCATAAGTTGAAAACTCTGGCCAGATGGCGGTGGGTACTTGGTAGTTTTTTCCACCAATAAGTGTTCAGCCCATCTGGGCCTGGAGCAGCAAAGTTCTTGGAACCAACAAGGGCTCTTCGAACGTCATCCGGGGTTATCGGGTTGCGCAGTTCATTGAGCTCAGGCTGTCGAAAGTCTCTGTTGAAAGCTTCGAACTGCGCTAGGGCTGGAGTGTCTAAGTTGAGTGGCTGCGGGTGTTCATAGATATCCTTTCAGAAGGATTCCACCTGATCAGCAGTCGGCGGATTATCCACAACACGTGGAGGCTCTTGGAATAAGCGAGAAGGTTTCTCGCGGAACCTAAGATTTTCCGCGATACTTCTCGCTCGCCTCACTAGTGACTTGGATACGAGACGCGTGTTGTCTCGCCGACGTGATCTTAGCCTCCATCTTGTGTACACGCCGTTCAATCTTCCGAACCGCACTAAACATGAGAAAATGAAACTTTGATAATAACACCAATGCCAACGGCCATGTTAAACCAATTGTCGATTTCAATACAAATCGTTAAGGGGCAGCCGCTTTCACAGAGCTTCGATTGTCAGCCCTATCAGGCTAGCATGGCGTATCCAATGAAATTGTAAAAAAAATACATCAATTCGTAGCTAATTAGTTGCTAATTAGTTTCCAAAACAACGATTTTGTTGCTCGTGCCTATCTCCAGAAATCGCAAATAATGCTATCGTGATATACAGGTAGCAAGGTAACTCAATGAATTATATACTTTCTCTTTGATCTTCACAAAATATTCAGTTGCTATTTAGTTGCTAAACCTTGGATATAGAGAAAAATTTTTAAATATATTTTTTTAATTTTTTATTATCTTGCTATCTTGAAACTGTTTTTTTTCTGGAATTGAAGATGTTATGAATTTGTTGCTCACCAAGAGTGAACTTAAATACACCTTGAGTATCAGCAACAAAATGGTTGATACCAATCTGCCGATTTTCAAATTTTTCATTTTATTTTCCACGTTCTTGCTATCTTGAAACTGGTTTTCCTTAGAATAAAAAGTGTTTCAAATTTGTTGCTCACAAGGAATATACTCAAATACACCTTGAGTATCAGCAACAAAATAGTCGAAACCGATCGGCCGATTTTTATTTTTTTTTCTCTTTCCTCGATCTTGCTATCTTGATACAGGTTTTCCTGAGAATGAAAAGCGTTTCAAATTTGTTGTTCATTAGGCGGGTTCACAAATACACTCCGAGAATCACCAACAAAATAGTTGACCCTGATCAGCCGATTTTTAATATTTTTTCAAATTCTCCCTGTACTTGCTATAATACGGAGTATTATGAATTTGTTCCTCACCAAAAGTATACTCAAATACACCTTGAGTATCAGCAACAAAATAGTTGAAACTGTCGAAAAATTGTCCAACATGTGAGTGTGTCAACGAATTTTATATAAAATATGACCCGGTACAATGAGACAAGCTGCAACTGAAATGTAAAACATAAAATTTCATTTTGAAAAATGAATAATTTCCTCGTATACTTCTGGTGAGCAACAAATCTGGAAAATAAAAAAAATTGAAAATCGGCCGATCGGTTTCAACTGTTTTGTTGCTGATACTCAAGGTGTATTTGAGTCCCCTTCTGGTGAGCATTAAATTTGAAACACTTTTCATTCTAAGGAAAACCAGTTTAAAGATAGCAAGAACGTGTAAAATAAAATAAAAAATTTTAAAGTCGGCCGATTGATTTCAACTATTTTGTTGCTGATACTCAAAGCATATTTAAGTTTACTCTTGGGGAACAACAAATTTAGAACATATTCAATTCCAGCAAAAACCAGTTTCAAGATAGCAAGATCATAAAAAAGAAAAAAAAAATTTAAAAATTTTTCGCTATATCCAAGGTTTAGCAATCAAATAGCAACTGAATATTCTGTAAAGATCAAAGGGAAAGTATATGATTTATTGATACTCAAGGTGTATTTGAGTATATTCCTTGTGAGCAACAAATTTGAAACACTTTTTATTCTAAGGAAAACCAGTTTCAAGATAGCAAGAACTTGGAAAATAAAATGAAAAATTTGAAAATCGGCAGATCGGTATCAACCATTTTGTTGCTGATACTCAAGGTGTATTTAAGTTCACTCTTGGTGAGCAACAAATTCATAACATCTTCAATTCCAGAAAAAAAACAGTTTCAAGATAGCAAGATAATAAAAAATTAAAAAAATATATTTAAAAATTTTTCTCTATATCCAAGGTTTAGCAACTAAATAGCAACTGAATATTTTGTAAAGATCAAAAGGAAAATATATGATTTATTGAGTTACCTTGCTACCTTTATATCACGACAGCATTATTTGCGATTTCTAGAGATCGGCACGAGCAACAAAATCGTTGTTTTGGCAACTAATTAGCAACTAATTAGCTTCAAATTGATGTATTTTTTTCGCAATTTTGCTGGATACGCCATGCTAGCCTGATAGGGCTCCGACTGACGCGCGCTACAATTCAATTGACCAATGAGAAACGTTTACTTCAATATTTCACTTCCCCATTTCTCTTTTGCCAGGATTTGTCGTTTTGTAATTGAATAATTTCGAATACGTATAGACAAATAAGATGAATAAACCAATTAATTAATGCAATTGATTCATTTAGTGGACCATTCGAATTTTTTGTCGTTTCCAATAGTTGGAGAAATCAATCAGAATCTTCGCGATGAGTTCAAAAACTAGTCGACACTATAAGGGTTATATACATAAGGTTATACATTCGAATAAAATCTTCGAATATTTTGGTTTTTAATAATATCGAATTATTTGAATACGTTATTGTAAGATAAATGATTCAAAATTCCAGTACTACACCGTATAGAATATTTCGAAATATACCCTGGGGATATATTCTAAAAATTTACCATATGGTATATTCGATCGACACTATTCGTAGAATATTCACGGGAGAAGTATTAATTTATAGACATTCTATGCACATTCTTTCGGGAATACTTCTGCCATATTCTTTAGAATATTCTATGAATATTCTAAAGGGATGTATATATTCCAAGAATTTTCAATGAATATTTGGAATAGAGTTCATTTCATAACATAGAGGAAATATTCCATGAAAATCTGGTGCTGTGTGGGCAGGGCCGTGATAAAAATATTATGATTTTTTGATGATCCTCAAGTTACTCAAACTTTCAGAAATATCAAAATATTCAAATTAACGATATTACATGAACTCAACGGTTCAAAAATTTTCTACTGAAAATACAAATACGTTTTAGAAAACTCAAATTTTAGAGTGTGCCAAGCCAGTTCACAGTGTATAAAAATTTAACGATCATATTGTAATAGTTGCTATAAAAATACGCAAATAGAAATTCGAAATTTTTGTATTTCTCATATTTCTGCGTATCATTCAGCAGTTTAGGAAAATATATAACTTTGCCATACAAGTATAATGAAATAATAAATTAGCAGTTTAGTTGGTGATGAGTAGAAGTTTCCCAAAAAATTGGCTATCAAATTCTAATGGGAAAAGAGAGTATAATATCAATTTACTCTTTTCATATCAAGAATTAAATAAGTTTCCTCATTTAATTGTCGCGCACACTGAATCCAAAATATTGAACTAGAAGGATTTGTTATATATAGTAAGGTAGTTAGATAAATTCTTCTATTTACTAAATCATACACGCAAGATATATTTGTACCAAGTCCACATCTACTCTCCTGAGTAACAGACAATACTGAACATGATTATAGTCTATTTCAAAAGAGTGTAGAGTAATAAATCATGAAGTGTCATAAAATTTGCCTGAATTTCGTTGTCGTCCATGGGCGTAGGCAAATCTTAGGATTATTAAACTTAATAATTAAAGTAAATTAAAAATTACAGACATAGATAATAATAAAAGGCCATTTTTGGGAAGTAATTTGGTCTAAAACTAAGTACCTACATGTATTTAGGTAAGTAAAATTTCTTAAAAAAAGATTAAGATTAATTTTAGTGGTTCTTGTAAACTTATTTAATATGCAATTTGGGTTCATATACTTGAGCATGATTTCTCAAAAAAGGGTTAACACTTAGTTCCGAGGTGCCATGTCATTATAATAATCCCTTTTTGACCCTGCCCACCAATCATGCAATACCTATTAAACCCAGGTAATTAAGAAAAAGGGTTTAAATATATTGTAATGGTGTCTTAAACATTCGAGTTATAATAGTAATTGTTACTACACCAATTAAACGTACAGTGATATTGTGATATAGAAATAGTGAAAAAGTTATAAAATGGGGACATTTACTCCAAAGAAAAGAAGTGTAAAAAATTCTCCGCTATCTGTTTGCGAAAAAGTTATAATTTTAAATGTATATGATTGCATAAAACACGATCACCCTAGTTTGTCTGTGCAAGAAAGTGTTGAGCGATGTGCCCGAATGACTGGAATTGGACAGTCCACGATTTTTAAATTATTGCGAGAAAGAAAGATATCAAGCCAGGTAAGTCCATGCAAGAGAAAATCAGGAAGACCAATAAAAATCTTAGATGAAGACACCAAATGTGACATTCGAAGAAAAGTTCATTCGTTTTATTTTAAAAAGGAAATACCCACTCTTGAAAAAATATTTATCGAGATGAGCCAAGATAACGATATTCCTTTGATATCCAGAAAACTTTTATGGAAAACTTTAAAAAGTATGAATTTTGCCTGGGAAAAGCACAATCGAAAGGCACTATTACTGGAAAGTGATGAAATTGTTTGCTGGAGACGAAAATATTTGACAACTATAAAGCAGTACCGCAGAGAGCAAAAGAAAATTTTTTATCTTGATGATACGTGGATAAACGAAGGTTATATAGTCAAAAAAATGTGGCAAGATAAAAATATAACAAGTTCTCGCCAAGCTTTCATAGAAGGTCTTTCGACGGGTATTAAAGTGCCTTCGGGAAAAGGGAAGAGGCTTATAATTGCTCACATTGGAAGCGAAGACGGATTTTTAAAAGAAGGTTTGTTAAGCTTTGAGTCGTGCCGGACGGGAGATTATCATGAGGACATGAATTCGGATGTCTTCGAAGACTACTTCGGGGAAATGTTAAAATTTCTTTCAGCTGATTCGGTCGTGGTTATGGATAATGCAAGCTACCATTCAAGGCGCTTAGAGAAGGTACCAACTTCAGCTTGGAGAAAGCAAGAAATTATTAACTGGCTGTCAAATAAAGGTATTCAGTTTGAGACGAATTCAGTAAAGAAGGAACTACTAGCCATAGTAAAACAACATAAATCTCGCTTCATGAAATATGCCGTAGAAGATGTAACAGAAAAGTATAAAGTAACTGTGCTGCGCCTACCGCCATATCATTGCGAATTAAATCCTATAGAACTTATATGGGCACAAGTTAAAGGATATGTTGCAAGGCACAATACCACATTTAAAATGAAAGATGTCAAGGTATTGTTTGATCAAGCCATTATGGAAATCACATCAGAAAACTGGCAAAAAGCAATCCAGCATGTTTTAAAAGAGGAAGATAAAATGTGGGAACTGGACAACTTGGTCGATCAGGTGGTTGACCCTATAATTATAACACCAGGGGATGATGACAGTTCTTCGGATGAAGACTATACTGATGTAGAATAATTTAATTGAATTGTAAATATACTGGAGCGGGATAAGCAATCTGGACAGAGACCAGTGTATCAGTGACAGTGACACTTTTGCTTAGGTTAGGGTTTAGAATTAAGGATAGTCTGAATAATTATTTTCTCGGAAGGTTCTCGAAAATTGTACCTAGTAATCTCTAGAACATTCAATTAGGGTATAAATAGAGTGTTGTTAAACGTTAAGGGAAGTTCACAGTTTTAGTATTGTTCAAGTGTCAAATTGTAATAACGTATCCAGAAAAGTTCTTGTCGTTTTTGTGAATAAATTGATTTAAAGTCCCCACAAGTGTTTCAATACGTAAAGTTCGTTCGTGTGTGTTTGTGAGTATTTTCCGATTTCGGTTCGTATATATTTTATTGTTACATTTTATATTTTTTTAATAACACTGTTCTGCTGTATTAAATTTTTATTTCCTTTAATATAATTTTTATGAATGCATATTCTTTTGGCAATTATCCCACTAGCGCGCCTCTGGCTCAGTATTTATCCGTCGATAACAATGGACAAATCCCTTAAAACAGGGTGATACCTACCTGCTCTTTATGAAACGACATAATTTTGCAATGCGGACTAGGGAAGTGACAGAATTTATTGACGGATCACCCTGTAGCGCTTTTGAATACTTAATGAGATTTTATTACTCTACACTCTTTTGAAATAGACTTTTAGGCTTGTACTGACACAACCAAAAAAACTGATCTTGACTTGATATCTGGTTACAGAATCTATGTTACGAATTTTAAGCTCTTTTCAAAAAAGATAGAGGAAAGAACTCCATATTCCTATATCGCAAAAAAATGGAAGTTTTTTGAAGAACGGCGAATTCTACAAAAAAAAACATTGAAAACTTGTGCAGCACACGAGAACCTGTTATTGGCGTCGCTTTAGGCTTTGTCAAACAAACATTGAACACCTGGATGGCAAGGAGATTTATGGACTTCTGGCCAAATCTTCCAGGATTGGCTGAATTTGGCTGAATTTGGGTGAATTTTATTCACCCTTCGAAGATTGATACCGAACAGTTGTTGGACTACAGCAGGGATGAAGTACGATGTCTAACAGGCCTTCTTCATATGCAGAGACTCTAACTGTCGGAAGACAGTGTGTGTCGCCTCTGTTTGGAAAATGTTGAGACAGCAGAGCACATACTTTGTACTCGGCCCGCTGGTGGACGAATCAGGTTTTTACAGTTCGGCAGAGCCGTACTCTCACCAGCTGACCTGAAAGACCACTCATCATACAAACTAATCGGCTTTGTTAAGTATATTTGGTCGAGTGTGAATAGGTGTGAGCCACAATAAACCCCTGCGGGTTGCGGTGGAGGGTCGAATAGACCCACTCACTTTGGACCTAACCTAACCCAACGTGGTTTCAGTTTGTTCATTGTACCCCGTATATCTCGAAACTTATTCACCTTTGCCCTAAAAAAAACCGGAACCCGATAAAAACCCTTCTCTTCATATACCAGCGGAAAGATTAGTTCACTTTCGAAATTGTGCATTTAAAACAGTATTGGAAATATATTTGTAACTATCGAACCAAAACTGAAACATATAACTTTCGAAACGGCTATTGGTTTCTGAGGGTAATGTTATATGAGTGATATTATTCCTTGTGACTGTGTTTTTGTGGGTAGGTAACTATATGAAGAAATGTAATATATACTATAATCGAATGTTTTCGTAGTTGTGTGTTATTGCGTAGCCGCATATACAGGGTGTCCTGTCGCCATGTATCTGTTACTAAAACAATTTCATTTCGATACCGAAGAACAGGGCCGTCGCAATGGGGGGATGGGAGGAGCCCCTCCTTGCTTTTTCGACTTGGAAAAAAGTTGGGAAAAGTTGGGAAATTTTGGGCCATGAAGATAGAAAAAATAATAGTAAAAAAATGAATACAAATTAAAAATAAAAGAGAAAAGAAAAGGAGAGGTAATAAGAAAGAGGAAAGAACCAGGAGAAGGTTGGGATTTTCCAACATGCATAACTTGAAGAGAATTCTGAGTTGGTTGAAATCTTCAAAAAAGTTTAATTTCTTCCAAGTGAAAAAACAATCCTGAATAGTCCGCAAATTTTGAAGTGACAATTTTACAAAATTCACAACTTTTCGCTGTTTTTTCGACTTGGAAAAGTTGGGAAATTTTGGGCCGTGAAGATAGAAAAAATAATAGTAGAAAACAATAAGTACAATATTATTTAATTGTTTTTTCCTTTTATTTGGGAAAGTTGGGAAATTTTGCTTGTGGTGGTTGGGAAAATTTTGATTCCCTTTCCCCCTTTTTCTTTTCACTACGGCCCTGCCGGAAAATAATTTCACTAGGGCATTTTTTTTGCATCTGACGCTCAACGTGGGCCTTGGTTTCGATCAAAAATGGTTGTTGAAGATGGATTAAACGGAAAACAAACCAGGAAGTAGAAGCTAGTGACGGTAAATCACCCCAGGAGGAGCAACAAATTATACGCGTAATCTGATAAATACACTAGCACCATTAACTTATTATTCACCTGTAACTATCTCCTATACCCACACAAATATTTTTATTTCATGGTAGTTTTGTTTATTAATTCAATAAATATAGTGTTATAGTTATATACACCCTTTTTTCAGTGATGAACAATGATGAACGCGATAGAACATCACGTCATTGGACACCAAATATTACATCGGGCCTAATTGAAACCAACTCTCTTTTATCAGCGATCGAACGTCTTTGACAAAATGACTACAAAATCACTACTACTATTTCAACAGAGAATAGAAATCACTCGAATTTTTTCCCATATCAGGTGCTCAAAAAAATTCAATTTATTTCTGGAGAAATTTGCAAAACAATTCTTTATCTAAAAATAATTTGCGAAGGGAAAATATATCATATCGAATCTTGAAGAAACTTGTGTTTCGGAAAACGAAAAGAATATCCACATTCAAGCTACATTATGGCAGTATTGAATAAGGCTATAAATAATATTGATAATCCTTCAGAAAAAAGATACGAGATTATCAGTTTGCTGACTTTGAGTTCCCCGCTATGATTGATATATGTGACGATATTTCGAACATTTCACAGGTTGTATGGGAATAAATCAGAAGATAAACAAGCCCGGGTACTGAGGTAGGATTTCTTCACCATGCTTCAATTATATTTTCAGAAGTTAAAACGAGAATTTTTGTCATTGTCATTTTCGAATGATCATAATGAAAAGGAATGATTTCTGAAAGATGTATGATGCAGTTTCAGAACTAGAAAAATTATATCATAAAACAGAATAATAGTAGTACCCACAAAAATCTTCATTCATGTGTTTAAAATATGTTTATTCCGTCAACCAGGCATCACACCCCTACAAACCATAACTCTCAGAAGTCTAAACTTATGCGAGCTCAGGACTAACGAGGTCTTACCTTTCAACGTGTGATTCCTAACACGGATTGGACGATGGCAAGAGAAAATCGATCGATCAGCCTGCGGCTTGAACCATCGACTGACACATCGGCCGATTGACTGAGTGAACAAAGCATCCACGTCGAACCACCCGGCTATCAACCGACCGGATGAACTGGATCGTTCTGATTTGTACGGGCACCATATGGAAGTGAACACAAGTAAGTTCACTCTCCGCCATATTTGGATCAAGATTCCCCAAGTCGAATTTTATGCTTAGTCGACCTACAGCGCAACCGACTGAATTTGATGCATTTACCAAGCAAGCCAAGTTGAGGCATAGACTATTATTACAGAGTGAGTCGTTGTAAGTGGTGGCTTTGTATTTTGGAAGATTTGTGTCTAGTTTCGAAATGAACAAGTGTCGAGCTGTGGGTTGCTGTAATTTGCAGGGTGATGTCGGCATTCATTTTTTTCGATTTTGAAAAAAGGTATGTTTTTTTATTATTCATTATGTAAGATTGAAGTAATGAACATATTATAACGAAAATCATAAAATAAATTGTTATAGACTATATATAGTGGAGTCATTAATATGCAGACTTTTCGTTATGAATTTAATTTAATGAAATAAAACAACAACAATGGAATACACAAAAAAAAATTGCTGAATCACATCAAGTTTTGATTTGTATCTGTAGGAAAACAATTACTTCCACTGAAATCTTTGCAAAACCAAAGTATCATATGTATATTCAAATAACTTTTTTGGAGCCTACTTTCCATTTATATGTTCCAAATAATCTACTATGAATAGCAAATATGTCTTTTCTTCGATTCTGTCATCAATAACAAAAAATATTAGAATTTCATTCGATTGACACGCTTCATAATAAGCAAACTAGGCAACCTAAAATTGAGAAATCTGTATTTTATAACACTCCAGCCACTATAGCCACTCCAGAAGGCAACAACAACTTGACCGTGAATATAACTTTTTCTCGAAACAAATGCACTTTCTTGGATACATCGTTTGTCCACGGGAAGTACGCCCTGATCCAGACCGGGTACAAGCCATTGAAGATTTTCAGCGTTTGCACACATATCCGAATCGTTGACCTTATTGCTGAGAAAAACTTTCAGGTGAAAATAGAGAGATAATTACCACAATGACCTAATTATCACTATAGTCTATGATAATGATTAAAAAATGTTCACAAACATTTTTATTTCTACTCGCGTTCCGCTTACACCCTAGCCTTCTTAGTAGAAATGAATATTACAAACTGGGCTACAAATCTTATATTCGACAAGAGTAGCTACCTAACTCAATTGGTTACTGATAGGATATTGATACCAAGTAGAAGTAAATAATTCACATTTTCAGTTCTTGGACAACAGGTTATTTTTTTTATATGGCTGAACTTGGTTTCATGATGAAATGTTTGACAATGGTTAGTGGCCGACCTCCTATTTGTCGTTCACCAAACGTTTCCTGATATTTACTTCAAGAGACTCCAGCAGGTTCAACTTTTGTCTCTCAGTTACCTACTGTTGTTTAATAAAAAAATTGTGGCCCAGTTTGTAATATTCATTTCTACCGAAAAAGCTACAGCGGTTGTGTGATGGCTACACGCCATCTTTTCCATCGCATGAAACCACGGACGCTAGGGACGTAGGTATAGAAGGTCAATTTTTCTAGATAGTCCAAGAGGAAAAAAAACAGTTGAAGAGGCCAGCCTTGTTTTGATAAATAGAAAGAGGCATTATATTTCAATTGAAAAGGATACTCCTACAGCAATGTGGTGCATTCGGAGTTGAAAAATGTAGTTGCTAGCAAATGACTGCGCTGAAAACCGACAATCGAGCTTCGACCTATCTCAACTCTTGTCGATTGATGAGTATCTGGATTACTAGATGGGCACTCACGTTGTTCCGTTTGAATATCGCTCACGTCGCAAGAAAATACAATTTTCAGGTGACTGCTCTGTTTCGTTATTTATGTAATGAGTGATTTTTTTTGCTGGTATCTTTTTGGCTACACTGTTTTTGACAGATTACGCGTGAATCATGTTTTGTGTCATTGTCAAACTTGTTAAGTTTGGTCTATAATTTAGCCATGAATGGACTAACGAATGAACAACGCTTGCAAATTATTGAATTTCATTGTCAAAATTCATGCTCGGTGGAGAAAGTGCATCGTGCACTTCGGTCAATTTATGGGCAGTTTTGTCGGCCTACTGAGGAAGCTATTCGGAAGCTTGTGACTAAATTTCAAACCCAGTTTACATTATTGGACATTGAACCACCAACACGCATACGTAGAGTGAGGACCAAAGAAAATATTGCGGCTGTATCCGCCAGTGTTCGTGATGACCGTGAAATGTCGATTCGCCGCCGTTCGCAGAAATTGGGCCTCTGTTACTCCACTACGTGGAAAATTTTGCGAAAAGATTTGGATGTAAAACCTATTAAGATACAGCTGGTGCAAGGTTTGAAGCCGCACGACCTCCCACAACGTCTAACATCTGGTGAATGGGCGCTGGCAAAGTTGGAGGAAGATCCACATTTTTATCAAAAAATTGTGTTCAGCGACGAGGCTCATTTCTGGTTGAATGGATACGTTAACAAGCAAAATTGTCGCATCTGGAGTGAATACCAGCCACAAGCATTGCAAGAGCTACCGATGCATCCCGAAAAAGTCACTGTTTGGTGTGAATTATGGGTCGGTGGCATCATCGGGCCGTACCTCTTCAAAGACGACAATGGCCGGAAAGTTACTGTGAATGACGAGCGCTACCGTATGATGATTGACGACTTTTTGTTGTCCAAAATGGAAGAATTGGGCATGCCTGTCATGTGGTTTGAACAAGACGGTGCAACATGCCGCACGGCACGCGAAACAATGGCCCAATTAAGAGCCGCCTTCGGTGAATAGGTTATCTCACATTTGGGGCCCGTCAATTGGCCGCCTATACCTCTTAAAAACTCTCCCGTTACTAAGTTGCCTACACCAAGGGATGAATGTTACAATATGTTCGATTTGCAACTGTCAACAAATTCACAAGACCACTTGAGAGATAGGTATCTCCCATCTGCAACTACAAGATACTGAATGTGTGGGCATCATGTCGAAGCTAGAATCAGATATTTCACTCATAGAAAAGGCTGTTGTTCATCAAACAATTTTATATATTCGGAGTGACGCTCCTCAACGATATCTGTTGAATATTTTGCGAGCTTTCATTTCAGAATTATTCATTGGAGTACACAACACTTTGTGTCATTTTGGATTAATAAAATGCAGGTGGTTTTAAGAGAATGCGTGTATTTTAAGAATATGCAACGCCTCGTACGGAAGTGTGTTCAAGAGAGCAAAGATTTCTATTTAATCTCAGCCACCCCAGTTACAATTAGTTCACCAATTGAAGGAAAACCCACTTGCTGTTGATACCTTTGACTCTCTTATCTGTAGTAGTGAGGGGATGTGTACCGCTAGGTTTTCACAAAATGAGAACAAATACTTTTTGCGAAGGAAAAAGAGTAAAATTATTTTCATTATCAAATAAAGTCGGATTCCAATAAGTATACCACTTGTTCTTTCATTTAGAAACCATGCATAATTGTAATATATAGCACGAAGTTGAAAAAAAATAGATCACCACTGTAACTTTTTTGAATTCAAATGTTTGATATCTAAGTGAGGCTTTGAAAATATTCGGATACAATGTTTGTAGTAATCAACTAGCCAGAAAATTGTACATTGAAATTTTTTATTTCGTATGGCACTATTGCGCCCTCACATCAGGCCGCACCAATTTTTGTTATTTTCAACAAAATACAACACATTATATCTCACCAGTAGCTTGCCACGATGTCTAGATAAATTGGTTTCGATAATTCTATTTTTTGTTTTTGAGTAGGTATTTAATTTTTCCTGTGGTTATCTCAGAGATACCGTTATCATTAAAATATACACAGAAGGTTACTGCGATAACAAAGTGTCAGATATCGTATAATCGATCATTGTTAAGTTGTTGAGATCATAAACAACAATTCAAATGAATTTACGATGTAATATAGTAGGACTCGACTAATGCATTCATGTTTTCGAAGTTGAAAATTGCATCTGTACATTGTGAACTTCCGTGATAATAATTGGTTTTTCTCTTCTCTTCAAAACAATGTATTCATTTTGGATTTATTAGTGCTCTGTAAAATATATTTTCTGAAATACATATTCGAATTTGATATATTTCAGATTTAGACTTCGTCAGATCGAATACCTACCTAAACGTTATAACAATAATTATCACATACTTTGTTGAACTTGATATTCCGATATATTCAACAAATGTATCACAACATTTTATTAATATTAGTTCCAACGAAATCAAATATACATATAACATTAAAAATTGAACAATACCTATCACTAATGAAAGAATAAAATAATTCATTAAAACCAAAAAAAATATCAATTTCAATAAAAATTTAAACGAGAAGTTCCGTAAGATTCCAGACGCTGAACTCTACGTAACTCTACGCAACCTTATTTATATAGGAAAATATCGCTTTTCCTGTAGAACAGCAAATAAGGAACTCGCGTTCCCTGGGGTTTCAATACGTCTTCATTTTGCACGGTCTTGACCGAAGAATCGTCGTACCTAATCCAGCAATTGTAGCCGACGTGGAAGGCATCGGTCACGTAGTGTCCAATGTTGGCATTTTTGCCTTCATGGTAAACGACGGCGAATAGCTTGTATTGTCTTTCTCTTGGAGACTGTGTTTCCGACGATATCAAAGTCGAATCAAACTTCAAGTCGAATTCAAAATCAAAAGCCTTGATAATCTTCGTGCAACGGTAGTTACTGTATTTGAAAAACTTCAGATGCAAAATAAGGATAACGGGAAGTTTGCAGAGCGTAATTTGTTCCCACGCTTCGACCTTCTCGTTTGTTTTCGACGAAGTCACTTCCTCTAAAATGTTCTTGGAGACAAGTACCTTAAGCGCTTCTCTGACGGTCTTCACTTTCTCAATGTTGAGTGGCAGGGTGAGGAAAGGCTGGGTATTCTCAGTAATGTGGTCCACGTTGCGATGAATGCTCGACTTTAGTTGCCCCCCGAAGTTGCCCACCTGCAGTACCGAAACCAAACTATAGTGGACGTAACATCGATCCTAGTTCGTCTTTAATACTCATACAACCAAGTTTAGCTATCAATCGACGATAAAAGGTACCGACGGCAATAGGTCTTCATCCTCCATCCTTTTTCCGAAGAGCACACAGTGAAGGGCCAAAAAGTATAGGACAAATTCCTGGAAAAACCCTACCAGTAAAAATGAAGTTACATAATTTTGTAACAGAAGAAAGAAGTTTCTGTCCTGAATTTCCAGAGCTGTGACTAATGAAGTCTTGCATATGACTAGGGCGGAAAGAATCCAAACCACCAGCAGAACCAGAACGAAAAGATTTAATTGCCTCCGATACTTCATGTTCTGAAAATTGTAACACCGGAAACTCTGAAAAATCGTGTGGTAGTTGCGAATCCAGAGAATGTGTGGAGGAATCTGATCGAGGGTGTTTCGATCGGAGAACTGAAAGTGTGGATTCATCGTATTCGGCCAACGTATCACTTGAGCTCAAGATTCTGATAGCTGACCTGATGTCACCATCAGCTATTTTACTCAAAACAAGCTTAGAAAAGTTTTGGTTATATTTCCTTTTATCGATCTGAGATGGAATGTTGTTGAATGTCGGCTAATCCAGAATTTTTGTTCGGCAACTTTGGTTGCATGAAGTTCAATTTGTATGTTCTTTCAATGCACTATATTTCTGACATAAACAAAGTCATTAGAAAAAGACTGAAGATTCTTCATTTTCTAATGCATTCTGCAACTTGTTAGAATTTGACATTTTTATTAACGAACCTTGATTCCAAAAGCTGGAAAGATCATGAAAGCTGATATGGTTTTAGAAACCTAATTTACATTAGAAGCGAACCTAATTCACTTTCTAGATCCACATTTCATTATCAGAGTGAAAGAAAATCATCAATCAAAATAACAACAATTTTCTTTATTGGTATTGTGCGAGGTGCGATGTAGTATTTGTAAATTTGCATCAAATGAAAAGTCAACAATTTTGAAATTCTTGGAATGAAGTAAGTTATTTCCACTGCAGTGCTTTATGTTTTTTTTTCAGATAGAGTGTGCTCTTACCATAACTAAAGATTATCTTCTCATGAGCATACTCATATCTTGCTGAAATTTTTGAGTCGTGAGCGTCTATGTAATTTCATTTCAACTGGTGAAATCCATTTTCAGTCTTTGAATGTTGATACCAATTCAAACTTTCAAATTGGATATTACAATTTAGGAAAATCATTCCAATATCATCAGACACTAAACTCAATCCATTGGAATACAACTAACTTTCTGTTCTATGAACTTTCCAATTGATAATTTTTAGTTTTTGAGTAAATCCATCAACTATCTGTTTGTGTTTCGATCATTCAATAAGGTCACCACATTTCTAAGGCCTTTGATCGTGTGTGGCATGAGGGTTCACTCGCCAAACTTCGATGTTATGGCTCTTCTGATCACTTTTGTGCATGGCTCTTCAGCTTCCTGAAAGAACGTTCCCGGCAAGTGACCGTCGATGGATATCTCTCG
The DNA here is from genome assembly GCF_025532065.1 of Leptinotarsa decemlineata. Lineage (NCBI taxonomy): Eukaryota > Metazoa > Arthropoda > Insecta > Coleoptera > Chrysomelidae > Leptinotarsa > Leptinotarsa decemlineata. Next base: position 9,278,397 of record NW_027412703.1, on the reverse strand, counting down.
AATACTTTCACCGTCAACGCTGATGTTCCACAGGAATCTATATTGTCTCCAACCCTTTTTCTTTATTGTATATCAACAATTTATTGGAAACAAACCAAGAATCCAATTACATTTGGATCATTACATTTGGATTCCAGGACACCGGCCGCGAATGCACATCTTCATAGGTAGCAGGAGGTTGAACATCTTAATGAAGATCTAGAAGTAATTTCGGTAATTAGGTTCAATTCAATGCCACAAAAACCCAGGCATCGTTTTTTCCAAAAAGATAAATGTTTCCGAACCAAATATAATAATATCAGGTCAGACAATTCCGATTTATGCTTCGATAATTTTGTTGGCGATTAAAATGAACACCAATATGTCTTGGCATGATCATGTCGCTGAAATTGCAAAGGCTGCTTCTAGAAAGTTTGGAACATTGTTCCGAACCAGAAAACTGTACACACCTCAGCAACTTTTGATGCTTTATAAAGCTCAGATCAGACCTTCTTCCTCATGTTTGGAGTTCCGTCCCCAAACATACCCTGAAACCGCAGAATTCCACCCAGAAAAGAGTCAGCCGCCTGATCGGAGACGCGAACATCACCTTGATAGTCTGGAACATCGAAGAAAGGTTGGGGATTTGTCTCTCTTCTTTAGATACTTTCACGGGAAATGTTCAAGTGAGTTGGTACAGTTGATTCCACCAAGAGCAGCGGACTGTGACTGCTCATTGTTTTGAGGTTATTTTACTGAGCTTATACTATGCGACCATAAACTGCCACTTAAGATATGAAATTTTGAATTGGGGTACCGGGTCTGCTGCTGAAAGAATATTTATTTTGCAAAAATATGCAGTAAGAATCATTGCCGGTACTGGTTGGAGAGAATCATGTAGAAATGCTTTTAAAAATTTCAAGATACTAACTATTGGTGGTCTCTTCATTTATGAATTGTGTATATACGTTTATAGAAACGAGCATAATACACCTTTCCAGCAACATAATTATCCAACTCGTTCTAGAGGCAAACTAATGCCCAATATTCATAGAACAACTCTTTATCAGAAAAGTTTTCTTTATCTTGGACCAAAAATGTTTAATAAACTAGAAGAATCAATTAAAATATCACCAAATCTTAACATTTTCAAATCAAGACTGAAAAAGGCACTTATTGAAAAAAATTGCTACACACTTGACGAATTTTAAACTGTTTTTTTTATATTTTAATGACAAAATATCACAACTATGTGATAAAATTAACTTTCATTTATTTATAGTTATTTTTTTACATAATCTAAGCCAAACAAATAATTATATGTATATACCTATATGTATTATATTTTTAGATTATTGATTACTACAAACATTATACTCTGTAACGTGTCCTACCCTCAGACGTTTTCTTTGTCACTGTACGTATAACAATGTACTTTTTAACAAGGAAATAATAAAAAATTATTATAATTATTATTAACTCAGTGCACCTCGAACTTCACCGTTGAGAACTCTTTCATTTGGAGAACGCCGTTTATGTGGAATAAACTTCCTGACAACGTTTTTCTGAATGGACTTAACCTACAGCGAGTCCACGTTTGTTTGAAGGTGGTTGACGTTGTTTTGTGGTGTATTTCATTAGTTCGGGCTTCCATTGTCTAATATGATATGAATCGATTCGGAATCTTTGAAAGAATCTATGAAAAATAAAAAGATCAGCTGAAAAATAATAATTATATCAAACAATAAAAACTGAAATTACATCGAAATAAAATACAAGCAACAATCAATAATTGAACTATTGACATGTGATGAAAATTAAAAATTATCAACAAGAAATGAAAATTAAAAATTATCAACAAGAAATGAAAATTGAAAATTTGACTGTGTAATTTTTCAATTTTTGATTGTAATCTCTAGTTAACAATTTTTAATTATCATCTCGTGTTAATAGCTCAATTTTTAATGGTTGTTTGTATTTCATTTCATTGTAATTTCAGTGTTTTTTGCTTAATATAATCGTTAATTTTCAGCTAATCTTTTGATTTTTTATAGATTCTTTCAGGGATTTCAAATCAATTTATAACATATTAGAAAATGAAATGCTCCAGCGATTCAAATCCAATGTGAGTCACTACTTTCGCACAGGCACCCCTTGTAGAGCGCTTTAAGGATTTTCCTGTATTGCTTGTGGTTTGTCCTTGAAAAAAACTATATTTTCAATAATTTCAGATAATTTCTGATGACTTCTATTAGGTGTCATCCCCAAAGTACGTACCATATGGAAAATTTATTTATTGAGGGATTTTCGACAAAAAGTTATTCTTGATAAAAGTTTGTGCATTCCTTAAAACTAAACATGAACCAACAAAAAACAGCAAAACACACGTAATATACGATGAGCCTTCAAATATTTGATTTTGAGACAGGAGTAAAGTACCCTAATTTTGGAAAATTTCGTGAAAAGTTATTTAGAAAAGTTGTTTAGCATTGAAAAATATTTGTAGATTCAAAGTCATGTCCATCTAAGTAAAGTTTAATTTTTTTCCCCATATTTTTAATGACTACGAAAAAAGAATTTGCTAAAACGATAAATAGACAGTATCCTGTATACGACGGTTTATTTCAAAAGCATGAAATATTACGAATTACACAACTATAGTAATAACCACAGTCAATTTTTTTGAAGAGAAAAATAATTTTCAGTTTTTGATGCAAAGTTATTTTTAATTTTTGTTAACACCGAAAAGTATTCAAAATTATATCAAATTGTAACGAAAACTTCATATACGATAATATCAAATCACAAAACATAAAAATAAAATAGTTTGATTGATTGAAATAGTTTGATTTGACTGTTTGATTTTCTGGAGATTTTCTTGTCCAAAATAATTATCCAAAGTAACCTCCACAAATTCAATGAGTTTTATAGAAAATACCCATTTTATTTTGTTGCTTTGTGATTTGATATTATTGAATATTAAGTTCTTTTTACAATACTGTATAATTTTGAGTAATTTTCGGTGTTAACTAACAAAAAAATTAAAATAACTTTGCACCAAAAATTATTTCACTCCTCAAAAAAATTGACCGTGGTTAACATCATAGTTGTTCAATTCATAATATTACAGACTTTTGAAATAAACCAGCGTATACAGGATGCTGTCTATTTATCATTTTAGTAATTTTTTTTCGTAGTCCCCAAGGTGGAAAATATAAAACTTTACTCCGATGGCCATGACTTCAAATCTCCAAATATTTTTCAATGCTGAACAACTTTTCCAAATAACATTTCCCGAATTTTTTCAAATTGATAGTACTTTACTCTTGTCTAAAAATTAAATATTTGAAGGCTCCTGGTATATTACGTGTGTTTTACTGTATTTTGTTGGTGCATGTTTATGATGCACTGTTTGGAACCTTTGGTGTAGTAATGAATATTACTGGAGGTTTTTCCCAACACCAAATCGTTATTTTTAACACCTCAACACGTGTTTCGATCACTAAGTGATCATCTTCAAAGAGGAAGATAGTTTTCATCTTCAGTGCATGTTTAGTTTAAGGGGATGCACAAACTTTTATCAAAAATAACTTTTTGTCGAAAAACCCTTAATAAATAAGTTTCCCATATGGTGCATAATTTGGGGATAACACTGTATGTTAGCGAAAATAACTTTCGTATGATTTGTATATTAGATTTTTATTTGTTACGACCGGTTTCGATTTGTTAAACCATTTTCAAGTGAACTCATTCTCCGTCTTTCACTGCACCGCATGTTAACAAATTGATAACCAGTACCGAAACACAACGAATTTATTTGAAGGTGGTTGACAATGTTTCGTGGTGTATTTCATCAGTTCGGACTTCCATTGTCTAATATAATATAAATTCATTTGAAATCCCTGAAATTATATGTAAAAAATTAAAAAGGTTAACTGAAAAATAACAATTTTTATCAAACAAAAAACTGAAATTACAAAGAAATAACGTACAAGCAACAACAAAAAAAATTGAAATATCAATACAAGCTGAAAATTAAAAAAATAAATAAAATTATTAACAAGAAGTGAAAATTAAAAATTAAAAGATACCAAACCAAGTAACGTCACGACGTTTCGATTGTTAGTATCCACAATCGTCTTCGGGTGATGATTTTTTACAGATTCTTTCAGTGATATCAGATCAATTCATATTATATTAGACAATAGAAGTCCGAACTGATGAAATGCAACGCATTAATGATCCAACACCAGACATCGCTCTTTCGACCCACTATAGGTTTCATCAGTGGTGCTAGGCTGGACCACAAATGTATTGCTGGACTTCAAAGAACAAGTCTGAATAAGTGAAGATGATGACTTATCTCCTTGCCCTTTCTTATGACTCGAAGATGAACGAGTTTCCCCAAGGCAGTCAGTAGCAAAGACAAGCTTTGACATCGACCGCTGAATAGATTCATTCTGTGCATTTTACTGCAAGTAATCCATTTGGAACCAACTCTCAAAAACAAAACACTCGTGATACAACACCAGACAGCGTTAATGTACTTTCGGACTCAACTTTTTTTGAGGGACAATTCTTAAACCGTTATGACACACCCCCTTACGAAGACATCATGAATAACCATATACACAAGACTTGGAAGACAGGTGAGTCTTACAGTGCATTCGGGGTTGAGCCTAGCACCACTGATGGGTTCTACGGTGGGTCGTATAAACGCTGTTCTGTATTGAATCACGGTATTGCTTTGTCGTTGAGCTCTGGTTTCAACAGTGAAAGCTACACTGACAGACAGAAGACGAATCTGCTTTGGCGGTCAATTTTTGGCTTTGTTACGCCTCAGAAAGCCTCGTTTATGATCAATGTTGGTGGATCGGGTTTCCTGTCGATCCCATAGATTTCGTTTCCTACTCAGGCTTGTCTTTTGAGAATAGGTGAGTCCAACAATGCTTTCGAGGTTCAGCCTAGCGCTACTGATGAGACTTATGGTGAGTCAAACAAATTGAATCACAAATATTTCGTCAATAGTTTCAACTAATTGCGTTGTAGCGATTGCTATAGTGAAAGATGACGAGATTCAATCGGTGGTGGATGTCATTCTTGATATTAGAAGTTGAATCTTCTGGCTATGCTATAGATAGAGGAGAGATGTCATCCTTGATTTCTAATCAAGACTTGTATTCGTTCCTGGAGAACTACCTTGAATTTTATTGAGGACAAAATCATTTTGTTTTATTGTTCTAGTTCCTCAAGATAAAAAAAAACATGAAAGATAATATCTTTCATGTTTTTTTTATCTTCTTTGATATCAGAATTCTACCTTTACTTGATTTACTCATACCGATTGAACTATTATGTAGCAAAATCATGTATCTATTCTTACAATCATCATTTGATCCTATGTATTTCCATGTACTATCTATATTGTGATTTACTTTTTTCTGTATATTCCTTGATCAATGAAATTCATAATCGTACAGGTATATCATAAAAATAAGTAGGCGGTTTCGTAATCAATTTATCATTTTGTTTCATGAAAAAATCATGCATTGGCAATTAATCGGAGAGAAATTCAAATTTATCATCGTCTTAATCACTGCTTTCAGTTTAAACCTCCATTTAACACCAATGCTTCGAAATAATCAGAGAGAAACCGATTATTTTACTTCTGTTATGTAACTCGTAATGAATGCATTCATCTTGGAACATGTGCGGATAAAATTAAAAAACATGTATGGATTTCATAAAATGAATTTCAATTCCTGCCGAAAACGTTCGTTAAAAAAATTTTAATTTCTGATTTTTTTATTCAACTTCAACCTGTAGATACTTCGTAAATCACTAGAGATGTTCCAGAAACTACTATAAATATACGAGGCGTGTCTGCACAATAACAGAATTTTTGGTATGATTTTTTCTGTACAACTTACAACTCATCTTCTTCAATATACTTTTCTTCAGTATTTCTCTACTTTTCCACTGTTCAAAACAGTGTTTAAAGTCATTAGTAATCGGTGCAGTATGGGCTGTAGCATTGTCTTGATGAAATATCACAACAGTGCACCACAATTCTGGTCCACAGGCGTACTGCATGCAAATCATTCACTCTAAACGAATTGAATAAATCAATATACAAAATATATTATTGAAAAATCTCATTCATAATAAATAATAATAAAATAAGAAATCAACTACGGCAAATGTGAAAATATGTCCGGTAGTAGCCAAAACAGTATCCAATAAATATGAGTATTCAAATAAAGGGGATTGAAAAAACATTGTTTTTTTGAATGCGATATAAATAGATATTCCTTTGAAGTAATCCGTCAGCAGACACACTGCACACATCAACAGGACCAACTTGGCTCTTTCCATAAGAAGAAAATATTACATTATTTTCTGTTGGGAGTTTGAAGGCCATGATAGAGGGCTTAGTCGTGATATTCTACAGTTTACTTCAAAAGCGCGTTGAATAAAAACCTATACAACACGGAAGCTAGTTGTTCGGGAATCGTGAGTGTTCGAAACTGTTAGCATCAAGTTTAAATGAAAAACAATTGTTATGAATGTTTATAACTCTTTGAGAATCGACTATCCTCTCAAAATAAAAAGTAAGGAGCAGTTTGTGTGAAAATGCGCGAGTATGACCGGTGTCAATAGATCGACAGTTTTTAGAATTCTTAAGGAACTCAAGGAAAACGGTTTTTTGTAGTCGAAAGTATCCACTGGCGAAATGTTTTTGGTTTTCGACAAAAAAATCATGTTTGATATGTTTGATTGATGCAACTAATTTTCCTTTATTTTGAGTATATCAATATTAAATTCTACAAAAAGGATTTGAAGCTTTATACCTTCTATTAGTTATCTGCGAGCGCTTTCGACAGTTGGTAGTACTGTCATCTTCTGGCACTCCTCAAACTGAACAAAAGAAATTACCGAAATAAATCAAAAACTATGTTTCAGCTTTGAGGAAGAACACAACTCAAAACTTACTACCTGGACATAACCATAGGATATAACCACAACAAAACACAATTTCAAGTGGCAATATACAGGAAACCTACACAAACAAGCTCCACCATACCCGCAAGTTCAAACCATCCACCATCACACAAAATGGCTGCCTATAACGCATTCATATATAGAATGTTAAGGATACCACTCAGCAATGAAGCCCGAAACAAATAACGGAAAATCATATACCAAATAGCGAACGAAAACGGATACACCCAAAAGACAATAGATAAACTAGAAAACAGAATTAAACGAAAAATACAGAACAAGGATCAAGCTACCCCAACAGACAAAACAACACAACGATGGACAGCATTTACGTACGTAGGACACCAAACCAAGAAACTAACAAACATCTTCAAACCACTGAACATCAACATCACATACAAGCCGAACACGAAGATAACACAAAAAATAAACAACTATGAAAAAGAAGAAGACAAAGACCAAAATGGGATATACAGTATACAATGCTCGGACTGCAACAAATTCTTTATCGGCCAAACCAAGAAAAAACTGATCCAAAGGTACAATGAGCACAAAAAGGCATACATAAATCCAACAGTATATAAATCAGAACAGGCAGAACAAATACAGGCAAATTTACCTAAAATACCTGAAATACCTGAGTTAAGACGCTCTAACCGTATAAAGAGACAGACAACAGGATGACCAGTTCAGTTTGAGGAGTGCCAGATGATGACAGTACTACCAACTGTCGAAAGCGCTCGCAGATAATTAATAGAAGATATGAAGCTTCAAATCCTTTTTGTAGAATTTAATATTGCTATATATATATATATATATATATATATATATATATATATATATATATATATATATATATATATATATATATATTATATATCGTATATTGTATATTATATATCGTATATTGTATATTATATATTGTATATTGTTATATATTATATATTGTATTAGATGATCGGTGAACACAATACAGTTGTAGGCAATAAAAATGTTTTATAAATTTGTCATAGAAATGTTTATGAAATAAAATTAAAAAACCATTATAAAATAGTCAGGAAATTATCACAGAAACGTTTTTAAAACTAACTTATAAAACTTATTTTCCTATAAAAGTAAATTGTTATGTAGCAGTTTTATAACACTTTTCTGGGAGATTTTTATGATAGTTATAAAACAATTTCAAGCTTATTTTACAACTATTTCCTGTAGCTTTATTGAAATTATTTTATTAGAATGCTTTCAGACACTATTTTATTTTAATTACTATATTGTCACTTCAATGATAATTTCCCAGCTATTTTATAGTATGGTATATTAACTACAATTCAAAAACACTAATATAACTGTTATAAAATTAAATTGCTTTTGCTAATATATATTTGCTGCCACCAAGAATTAAATGCAGCAATTAAGAACAACCAGCTGACATCGATTCCTAATCACAGCTTTGGAAAAGTCTTCAAAATTTTAGTTGTGTTTAATAAGAATATTTTTATTTAGTTATTCAAATAGGACACCATCGATATCGTGGTGGAGATTAGTTCTTCAGCAACTTCTGAATATTTGATTTTTATTGAGTATAGGTACCCCGTAAGTAAATTCAATATTTGCAAGGCATTGCGTTTAGTACCTCAACCTTATTATTCACAATTTGGAGGACTGTAAAATACAAAGGGTTTGCACTTTCAAGTTTCAGTTTTTAGTTATCTATTTAGGAAACCTGAATATTTTGTTCTGAGTGAAGCAGTTTCGTATTACAACCCTTTGAATGTAACAAATATTTTTTATAATTTTTTGTTTAGTAAAAGAAGGGATAGAGGTTGGTTTGGCTAGTTTGGTTATATATATATATATATATATATATATATATATATATATATATATATATATATATATATATATATATATATATATATATATATGTATATATGTGAGTAAGAAGTATTCGAAATTATTTTCAATTATCACCTTGTTATTTCAATTTTATATCAATTTGATAATAATTCCATTGTGTGGATAATGTAGTGAATTTTTCTGTTTGTATCCGGAATATATAAATGAAAATAAATGATAACCCAATGGCAGCCATTTTTAGCATTTATTGAGGGTTATATAATAGTTTTAGATTCAGTTCGAAGTGCTTCAAATAGACGAAGAAATGACTTGGTGTTCCATAAAAAAACTTTCTGAAAGCTTTTTGAGTCGCCCTGTATATTGGAAATACTAAAAAATACTTCAAACTATCCTACCTGACCTAGTGCTTCAATTTTTTTCTTGCGAAAAACAGGAAAAGTTTATTACAATGGTTAAAACTCGTCGTTTAGCCTTTATAATCGATGAAACATATTAGCCAAAATATCAAAGACAGATAATATTTATCCGAACTATATGTGAGAAATCTTTTATTCACACAAGCACTTTTGTAGAAACTTATAGTTTTAAAAGTAGTCCGACTCTGCCGCAATACCATCACTCCCAGAACTAAGTGTTTCTCAACAGTTTTATAGGGGTAACATAGTAGCTAAAATACGTTGAAATGCTTGCTACTGATACCAGTTTATTTTATAGAACGACGCCATTTTAAATGATAGCGATCCCGGATATTGAAATTAGATGAGTTGAAAATATGAAATACCGTACATATAGTGATATTTACAGCTGAAAAGTACATAAATATTATAATATTATATTATTTAGAATAAAGTGAGGTAAGTTTGCGATCAGAAAATGAATACGTCGACAGAGTGAATTTTTGTATAATTGATAATTTTACCGACAACATTTATAAATGAGTGGCGCGTTTGAATTTTGATAATAATAGGCTTTATATTTGTCAATAAAATTTCATTTGCAGTAAAAATATCCATTTTCCAAACACAAACAATGTCTTTATAAGTTTTATGAGTGCAGAAGTGGAATTTTAAAATGGCTTCAACCTTTCTATTTGTTAGTTTTCAGTTGGTGACATATCTATCATATTTTCCTAGTGTCCAATACAAAATTACTTCTTGCGTCTTCGAAAAAACATTTTTAACACTTTTTTATTTTATTGTTATCGTTTTCGGCTGCATAAATTTCATAACTCCTACTTGGAACTACTAAAAAACTCTTATAAAATTGTCTCCTGATTATTTTATGTGTCGCTTAAATATGTTGCAAAAGTGCAATAAGGGAAGTCTTTATAAAACTACTTTTTAAGAGTGTTAGACAAATTTTATAGTAACTGCCAAAATGTTTATAAAACTGTTTTGTAGTGTTTGTAAAAGGCCTTCTCTGTATCTGTAGAGTAGGGAGGGTGAGTGTAAGCCCACGCACTTAGGCCACATGTGACCCATTGTACATCCTCCCAAGGAGTTGTCCTCCTAGGTCGTCGTCCATCCTGTCCTTTCCAGGAAGGTGGACAGGTCGCTGGGAGACATCTCCTTTATATCGGCAGGTGTAGGCCAAGACTCGCCGAACACACACTCTCTTATTGACGATAACTCCGGGCACTCACACAGGACATGCCTGACAGTCTCATCTTCCTGTTCACACATCCTGCATAGAGGTGTGTCCACTAGCCCCATATTATGTAGGT